>NC_069506.1:98750718-98835718 GCF_027579735.1 Bombina bombina
AAGTAGCAGCTTCTTTGCCCTTATTTCAGCAGTTTATTTAACCTGACATGCTATGTAAACACAGCCAGCAGAAGAAATTAAACTCCCAGGGGTGTAGAAGAGATATTAAAATGTTACACAAAGTGATAAAGTAATGAGATCTGATTTTTACCTGCAAGCTCAACCCATTTCAATGGGCTGTGGTTTCAAAGCACAAAACTAGCTATTTCATATACACAAATAAACATGAAAATGCAATTTCTCATACATTTTATACTCTGCAGCTGGTATAAAAAAATCATTGGAAATACATTAAGGGAAAACAATTTTGCTGTATACTGTCCCTTTAATCAATAGTATGTTTATTTATGTGCTCATATTACTATTTTAGAGTAATTATACAAGGATTTAAGCAAAAGTCTAGGGTGTGCAAACATCTGGATGTCGGATAGCACAGGACAGTCTAGTCAAAATTAAACTTTCATGAATCAGAAAGGGCATGTCATTTTAGAAAACTTTCCAATTTACTTTTAGCATCAAATTTGCTTTGTTCTCTTGGTATAATTTGTTGAAAGCTAAACCTAGGTAGGCTTATATGCTAATTTCTAAGCCCTTGAAGGTCGCCACTTATTTTGAGTTTTTCACAGCTAGCCAGTGCTAGTTCATGTGTGCCATATAGATAACATTGTGTTCACTCCTGTGGAGTTCCTTTGAGTCCACACTGATAGGCTAAAATGCTAGTGTGCCAAAAGAACTGAAATAAGGGGGCAGTCTACAGAGGTAAAAAGTATATTAATAAAACTGTGTTGGTTATGCAAACTGGGGAATGGGTAATAAAGGGATTATCTATATTTGTAAACAATAACAATTCTGAAGTAGACTGTCCCCTTAATAGAAATCTATGGGGTTGCACTAAATCAAAGGAGCGCTAAGCCAAAGGTCAAATAGTGGAGTTCTTCACGTATTCTTAATCTATGAGTTTCTATTGAAATATATGTTTAAAGGGACATGAAACCCCAAATGTTTCTTTCGTGATTCAGATAGAGAATACAATTAAACAACTTTGTAAGTTACTTCTAATATCTAATCTGTTTCATTCTCTTGGTATCATTTGTTAAAGGAGCAGCAATGCACTACTGGTTTTTAACTGAACACATGGGTGAACCAATCACAATCAATATATCTATGCAGCAACCAATCAACAGCTAGAACCTAGGTTCTCTGCTGCTCCTGAGCTTGCCTAGATAAAGCTTTTAGCAAAGGATAACAAGAGAAGGAAGCAAATTAAATAATAGTAGTAAATTGGAAAGTTGTTCAAAATTGTATGCTCTATCTGAATCATGAAAGAACATTTTTGGGTTTCATGTCCCTTTAAATATTGCGCTCACACACACATACATACAAATACATACATATGCATACACAGATATATACACACATACATGTAAATCTTTGAGTCCTTCCCTGTCCAGGACCTTGTCATATACCATATCCCTTTAAATCACTATTAATAGATTAATTTAAATAATAAACCTTAGTTTTACATTTGATGTATAAGTATGAGTGAAATACTTTATTTTAAAGAGACAGTAAAGTCAAAATTAAACTTTCATGATTCAGATAGAGCATGCAATTTTAAACAACTTTCCAATTTACTTCAGTTATCAATTTTGCTTAGTTTTCCTGGCATTCTTTGTTAAAGAGTTATCCTAAGTGAACTCAGAAGCGTACACAAAGAGTAAAAAGTGAACTAAGCAACATTTTTAATAGAAGTAAATTGGATATTTGTTTAAATTTACCATCTAATCCACACAAGTTTAATTTTGACTTTACTGTCCCTTTAACATAATTTTGACTTTACTGTCCCTTTAACATATTATACATGTGTTTTGTTATACACAGATTCAAGGGTTAAAGCAACAGGAAAGCCCCAAATGTACTTTAATTATTTGGATAGAACATACAATTTAAACAACCTTCCAATTTACTTCTATTATAAATTTGCTTCATTCTCTTCTTATCCTTTGCTGAAGAAACAGCATTGCACTACTGGCAGTTAGCCGAACACATATAGTTAGCCAATCACAAGGGACAAATGTATGCAGGCACCAATCAGCAGCTAGCTCCCACTAGTGTAATATATGTGCGTATTATTTTTCAACAAGGGATACCAAGAGAAAAAACATATTTGAAAATAGAAGTGAATTTAAAAGTGTATTAAAATTACTTGCTCTATCTGAATCACGCAAGTTAAATTTTGACTTTTCTATCCCCTTAACACTTCGGGTCTCCAAAAGAGCTACATTTTTCAGAATTATTTTGTATTGCACTGGAGCACAACACTTAAAGGGACTGACCATAGGGCCAGTTGTGGGCCGGCCTTGTTGCCTTAGCCCCACCCAGTCACCATCATTATTATTTGTGCATGATGCAGGGCCATCCCTGCCCTGCTTCTCACTGCCTTGCTAAGCCTGTGAGCCAGTCACAGAGTTGCTTCCTCTGATGATGCCTGTGAGAGCCTGTTTTTGTCAGATTGTGGGTGTCTGGGGTGGTTTGTCTGTGCACGTGGGTGATGACTGCCTGTGCCTGTCTTTGTGTATTTTTTCTCTCTAATAGTTCAGCTTATAGGGGAGATTTATGAAGCAGTGTATGCTGCATTCTCCGCACTAATTTTCCGGCTCACCGGAAACTTAAGTTAAGAAGCAGCGGCCAGAAGACCTCTGGTCTTTAACTTGTCCGCCACCTTTTAGGTGGCGGACAGCAATCATGCCAATCCAATACAATACAATCAGGATGATTGACACTCCCTGCTAGCGGCCGATTAGCCACTAATGTGCAGGGGGCAGCATTGCACAAGCATTTCACAAGAAATGCTTGTGCAATGTTAAATGCCGACGGCGTATGCTGTCGGCATTTAGCTATGCCGGGTGGACATGATTCCCTACAGCAAATCATGTCCACCCGACATTTAGTAAATTGACCCCTATGTTTGATGTCAAGTGCTCAGGTGGATGCTATTGTTAAATGATTTTGACTACACAGGCTAATGAGCAATAAGCACTTACTATTTATTTAAATGTGAACTGTTTTTGTGAGGGGGGGGGGGGTAATTACATTTCACTTTTTTACTATTTAATGACATCCAGTTGACAAACTACAGTGACATAAGGGTGTTACAAACATTTAATGTTTTTGTAAGTCAAACTAGTATCTTCTACTTGTCAGTTTTGAGGTATGGTTAACCCCTTAATGACCAGACCAGACTATTTTTCAATTTTCTTACCCTTAAGGACAACGGCTATTTTTACATTTCTGCAGTGTTTGTGTTTAGCTGTAATTTTCCTCTTACTCATTTACTGTACCCACACATATTATATACCATTTTCTCGCCATTAAATGGACTTTTCTAAAGATATCATTATTTTCATCATATATTATAATTTGCTATAAAAAAAAAATATGAAATATGAGGAAAAAATGGAAAAAAACACACTTTTTCTAACTTTGACCCCCAAAATATGTTACACATCTACAACCACCAAAAAACACCCATGCTAAATAGTTTCTAAATTTTGTCCTGAGTTTAGAAATACACAATGTTTACATGTTCTTTGCAAGTTATAGGGCAATAAATACAAATAGCACTTTGCTATTTCCAAACCACTTTTTTTTCAAAATTAGCGCTAGTTACATTGGGACACTGATATCTGTCAGGAATACCTGAATATCCCTTGACATGTATATATTATATTTTTTTTTAGAAGACAACCCAAAGTATTGATCTATGCCCATTTTGATATATTTCATGCCACCATTTCACCGCTAAATGCGATCAAATAAAAAAAAATGTTCACTTTTTCACAAATTTTGTCACAAACTTTAGGTTCCCCACTAAAATTATTTACAAACAGCTTGTGCAATTATGGCAAAAATGGTTGTAAATGCTTCTCCGGGATCCCCTTTGTTTAGAAATAGCAGACATATATGGCTTTGGGGTTGCTTTTTGGTAATTAGAAGGCCGCTTAATGCCGCTGTGCACCACACATGTTTTATGCCCAGCAGTGAAGGTGTTAATTAGGGAGCTTGTAGGGTTAATTTTAGCTTTAGTGTAGTGTAGTAAAAAAACCCAAGTATTGATTGAGGCCCATTTTGGTATATTTCATGCCACCATTTCACCGCCAAATGCGAGCAAATAATTTTTTTTTTTATTTTTTTTTTCACAATTTTAGGTTTCTCACTGAAATTATTTACAAACAGCTTGTGCAATTATGGCACAAATTGTTGTAAAAGCTTCTCTGGGATCCCCCTTTGTTCAGAAATAGTAGACTTATATGGCTTTGGCGTTGCTTTTTGGTAATTAGAAGGCCGCTCAATGCTGCTGCACTCCACACGTGAATTATGCCCAGCAGTGAAGGAGTTAATTAGGGAGCTTGCAGGGTTAATTTTAGCTTTAGTGTAGAGATCAGCCTCCCATCTGACACATCTCACCCTCCCAAACAGCTCTCTTTCCTCCCCCACCCCACAATTGTGCACGCCATCTTAAGTACTGGCAGAAAGTCTGCCAGTATTAAATAAAAGGAGTTTTTGTTTATTTTATTTATTTTTTAAATATTTATTCAGCTGTGATGGACCCCTGCCTTAGCCCTCAACCTCCCTGATTCCCCCCCCAGCTCTCTAACCCTCCCCCGCTACTTAATTGCCGCCATCTTGGGTACTGGCAGCTGTCTGCCAGTACCCAGTTTGCCCCCAAAAACAACAGTATTTTTTTTTTCTTTTGACCTTCAAACTTTTTCTGTAGTGTAGCACCCCTTCCCCTCAATACCCCCTCCCAGATCCTTTTATATTTAATTTTATTTAACTTTTTTTCCTCTCTTCCCTCTGATGATCTCATTGGCGTCAGTGGCTAATGCGCGCTCCCGGCACCCGGCGTGCACATTGCACTTACAGGAACCGGATGCCGGGTAGTGATGGGCCGCCTCCCTGCTACGCTCCCACCCACCAACAAACGGCACCATCGCTACCGGTGCAGAGAGGGCCACAGAGTGGCTCTCTCTGCATCGGAGGCTTGTAAAAAGGTATTGCAGGATGCCTCCATATCGAGGCATCAATGCAATACCCTGAGAGTAGGGATGGGCGAATGTTTCTAAAAATTTGAAATATAAAACTAATTTTTATACGTTTGTTCGAATTTCGAATGTTTATATAGCATTCTAACATTCTAGTTTCGAATTTTCGTTTTTGAATTTTTCAATAAAATTAGAAAATATTCGTTTGAATAATAGAATGTTTAACTATGTATTCATTCAATTTTGAAATGTAATATTTGAATGTGACATTCAAATTCAAAATAGTATTTCTAGTCTACAACTGTGTTTAATAAATGTAATATTCAAATGCTACATTTGAATTTGAAATGCTATTTATAGTCTAATACTGTGTTTTTAAATGTAATATTCGAATTCGAATGTGACATTCGAATTCGAAATAGTATTTCTAGTTTACAACTGTGTTTAATAAATGTGATTTTCAATTCGAATGTGACATTCGAATTCAAAGTAGTATTTCTAGTCTAATACTGTGTTTTATAAATGTAATATTCAAATTTGAATGTGATATTCGATTCAAATGTGACATTCGAAATAGTGTTTCTAGTCTACAATTGTGTTTTATAAATGTAATATTCGAATTTTAAAGTGACATTCAAATTCGTATGTGACATTCGAATGTGACATTCGAAAACTGTAAATAACATTCGAAAATCGAATTTTTAAGAATATTCATTCTTATCAACATTCTATTATGTAAATCGAATTTCTACAATAACATTCGTTCTAACATTCAAATTCGAATATAAACACATTCGCCCATCCCCACCTGAGAGCTGCTGGAAGCGATTGCGATTGCTTCCAGCACTCTGTTAGACAACTGACGTACCAGGTACGTCTATTGTCATTAACTGTTAGTTTTTGCATGATCTGCTGCCCCCCCTAAGGTTTTAGGCCTTTTTCCCCTTAATATTTTTTTGGGTCAGTGGTTTTCTGTTGTTGTTTTTTTTTTCCATAACAATTTAAAATAAAATGGGCTAGCAAAACAGTTGCATACAGGTGGGTTGAATTGCATGCATCTCATACCATTTTCTCCCTTAGAGAAGGGAGAGAAAATAAGGGGAGGGGAGAAAAGGGAGGGAAAGGAAGGGAGGGAGGGAGGGAGGGAGAGAAGACAAAAGTGGGGAGGGAAAGAAGGGAGCAAGGGAGGGAGTTGAGAGAAAGAAGGGAGGGAGGGAAAGAAGGGAGGGAGTTGAGAGAGGGAGTGAGTCGAGGGAGGAAGGGAGAGAGAAAGGGAAAGAAGGGGGAGAGGAAGGGAGGGAAAGAAGAACACACTTTGAAACAATCACTGCCCTTTACATGCAACAACATACATTAATTACCATTATTCGAGTAATGAAACTTTTGTCCGTTTACTATTTACTCTGTGGATTCATGAATGCAGACAAAGCTATCTATTAGTAGCCAACATACATTAGCGCTGAGAGTTTATGACTAGACATCACAAGCTGATCTAAGCAGTGCACAGACACATCCAGTCTGTTAGTTACTAAGACCTGCAATAAGCACTGCGCTCACAGACCCACCACAGCTGACAAGGGGAGGCAGCATATCGGCACAAGGTCTTCTCCTCCAGCCTCACCTTGTAATCATATCCCCGGGCAAGTTTCTCACCAAGAACGTTTCCACTGCAAAAATGCTGGTGGCTTTAAATGAAGCAACGGTTTAAAGGAGCACTGCCTGTAAAGAACGACCTTAATCAGCGTAGTGCCTTGTCTTCTCTGTAAAAGCCTGTACTTTATCGCTCACTGTACTGTGTGCTGGCTTTTAGAGAGAGGATAGGGCAGATGCCCTAGGCACCGGCCTTGTTGGCCTAGGCAATAATACGCACCTGGTCAGTTGTCATTAAGGGGTTAAATAACAAAAATAGGAGTGGAGTAGGCTGCTCTGCCTTAAAGGGACATTGTACACTTGTTTGTTTGTTTTTTGCATAACTTTGTGCTGATTTTCAGACTCCTAACCAAGCCCAATTTTTTTTTATGTATACTTATGTCTACAGCTTCCTGCCTACTCCTGTTTGTCTAATGGGTATTTTCATATGCAGGGGAGGGGGGGAGTGTCTACTCTTCCTGCTTTCTCAGTCCATTTTAGTGGGTGTCCCAGTCTAACCTGATATATTTGCTAAATTGGGAGCTTCTAAGTAAGTTTTTAAAAGGTTTTATAAATTATTTGTATACACAGTATTTGTGCATATTCTTCTCTATAGTAGTGTCTATTATATGCAGTTATATGAAATTTGGTGTGTACTGTCCCTTTAAAATGTCCGGGCCTATTTTTGGTCCCAGTCCGTCCCTGTTTTCCTTGTAAGCGCACTCATCCTCTTCAGCTCAGCAGTTTTTTTTATCAACCGCTTTATGGATGCTCTGTCTAATCACAATGCACTTGCCCAATCGTGCCATTCAATTAAAGGGCCATGATACCCAAATGTTGAAATACTTGAAAGTGATGCAGCATAGCTGTAAAAAGCTGACTAGAAAATATCACCTGAACATCTCTATGTAAAAAAGAAAGATATTTTACCTCAAAATGTCCTAAGTATTCAAACCCCATTGCAAAGGACTTTAAGCAGCAAATCAGTATGTCTGTCCCGGGACAGGCAAGGGACTGAGCTTTCGTGCACACTCATATTATTTCCCTGTTCAGTTTAAGGAAGTTTACTATGAAATCTCATGAGAGTTAAGTGAAATCTCATGAGATCACAGTAAAAGAGTTCATGACCTCAGCACTGCTGATGCTGATTGGCTGCTGTTCATTTCTTAATTATTATTTTTTTTTACCTGCAGCTGGGCAGCAGCTGAAGTATAACTTTTTACACAGAACTTACGCTGCTGAGCTGAGGAGATTGTGAGGTAAAATATCTTCCTTTTTTACATAGAGATGCTCAGGTGAGATTTTCCTGTCGGCTTTTAACAGTTATACTGCATCAGTTTCAAGTGATTTAGCATATGAGTATTATGTCCCTTTAAATGTAGTAAAGTTTACCTAAAAAAAACTGCTAACTGCTGCGCTGAAGAGGACAGCTGTGAGTACAAGGTAGATACAGTTTTAGGGGCCTACTTGTGTATTATAAAATACATTTTTTTAAATTAAAGGCTTTCTTCATGTTACATAATTCTTCCCATAGTGCAGAATTATGTAACATATTAGACAACGTTTACTGTCCTTTTAATTGTAACCAGAGTAATAATTGCTTACCCTTCACTATTTATTCAAAGTATAGGGCATGCTAAAAAAATATCGACAGTGTTACAAATCACTGGTAAACCTTTTTTAATATTCACTTTTAATACCAGATTGTGTACTATTCTTAGCACAGGATTGGTTGCACTTAAAGGGACAGTCTACTCCAAAAATGTTATTTTTTAAAAAGATAGATAATCCCTTTATTACATATTCCCCAGTTTTGCATAACCAACACAGTCATAATAATACACGTTTTACCTCTGTGATTACCTTGTATCTAAGCCTCTGCAGACTGCCCCCTTATTTCAGTGCTTTTGACAGACTTGCATTTTAGCCAATCGGTGCTGACTCATAAATAACTCCACGGGAGTGAGCACAATATTGCCTAAGATAAGAGGCTGCCTTCAAAGGCTTATACATTAGCATATGAGAAGCTTTTAACAAAGAATACCAAGAGAATAAGGCAAATTTGATGATACACATAAATTAGAAAGTTGTTTAAAATTGCATGCCCTGTCTTGAATCATGAAAGTTTTATTTTGACTAGACTGTCCCTTTAATTTATAATCTAGTCCTCTGTGTGTATACACACACGCAAACACACATAAATATATATACAGGTAGAAAATCCTTTATCCAAACTGCTCGGGACCAGAAAAGCTTTGGATTTCAGAATAGTTTGAATTTTTTAATATTTACATTTGTAAAATAGAAGAGCTTGGAGAGGGGATGGAACAAAGTGTTATTAGCCATATCTTTATTATTTAGGCAATATGTCATAATACAGCTTATACAGGCAATCTAAAGGTAATTTATTTCATTTTTAATAATTTTGTATACATACTACTATGAGAAAGATAGTACAGTACTGTAATCAAAATAATAATTTGTTGTTTTAAATATATATAGACTACTATTTGCATTTTAGAACACAACAATCAAACCAAATACACAGGCAGAAAATATTGTGAGGGGAAATGTTATTTTTGATATTTTTATTTTTAAAAGAATATTAATTAAAAAGTTTGGATTTAAGAATGTTTGGATTTTGGAATTCCAGATTGGGGGATTTATAACTGTATATTACACACACACACACACACACACACAGAGACACATATATGAACATTTTCTAAAAAAAGTAAAGTTGCAATTTTTTGCAAAGATAGTTATATTTTTCAGTCTGGGTAGTAGAGTAAAAAATATAGTTTTTTCAGTGAAAAAGAATTAGTGAGCTGTGTAACATATGATGTTCTATACCCAAAGGTGAAACTATTATAAAGAAAACCTACACACCTGATTTTTATATGCCCAAAAGAATTAAACAGCCACTCACACATGTCTAGTGTTTATGTACACAAAACATCCTACAAACACATACATATCAGGTATATACCCAAAACACTCACACCCACATGTTACACACACACAAGCTATATATCCAACACACACATATTTTCCAGCTTATGTTAATCCTTTATCTTTGCATGTAGACCTGTTCCTCCGTACTCTGATATATTTATAGCTATACTATTTTAATAACGCATGACAGATGCTTGTCCAGCCCACACTATTAAAATAATAGAGATCTCACATACTTGCAGAGCACACCCTCCCCCACACACCTCTCCAGCACTTCTGTCTGAATCCATACACACATCTTTGTACTTTCCACTAGTATCTCCTGCACACACCTTTTGCATTCTGCTCAACACATCAGTCATATTTCTGTACACACCTTTTCCCTAACTCCTGCACACAAACTTCAGACAAGGTTGACCAAGTACATCACTGGTATCTCCTGCACACAAAAAACTTCTTCCAACCCTGGCACATATCTTATACACCCTTCCTGTAGATCATTTTTTCAAAACTCCCCACACTCCATTCTTTGAAATCCTGCATATACAGTGGGGCAAAAAAGTATTTAGTCAGCCCCCAATTGTGCAAGTTCTCCCACTTAAGAAGATGAGAGAGACCTGTAATTGTTATCATAGGTATACCTCAACTATGAGAGTCAAAATGTGGAAACAAATCCAGACAATCACATTGTCTGATTTGGAAATAATTTATTTGCAAATTATGGTGGAAAATAAGTATTTGGTCAATATCAAAAGTTCATCTCAATACTTTGTTATATATCCTTTGTTGGCAATGACAGAGGTCAAACGTTTTCTGTATGTCTTCACAAGGTTGTCACATACTGTTGCTGGTATGTTGGCCCATTCCTGCATGCAGATCTCCTCTAGAGCAGTGATGATTTGGGGCTGTCGCTGGGCAACACGGACTTTCAACTCCCTCCAAAGGTTTTCTATGGGGTTGAGATCTGGAGACTGGCTAGGCCACTCCAGGACCTTGAAATGCTTATTACGAAGCCACTCCTTCGTTGCCCGGGCGGTGTGTTTGGGATCATTTTCATGCTGAAAGACCCAGCCACGTTTCATCTTCAATGCCCTTGCTGATGGAAGGAGGTTTGCACTCAAAATCTCACGATACATGGCCCCATTCATTCTTTCATGCACACGGATCAGTCGTCCTGTTCCCTTTGCAGAGAAACAGCCCCAAAGCATGATGTTGCCACCCCCATGCTTCACAGTAGGTATGGTGTTCTTTGGTTTCAACTCGGCATTCTCTCTCCTCCAAACACGACGAGTTGTGTTTCTACCAAACAGTTCTACTTTGGTTTCATCTGACCATATGACATTCTCCCAATCCGCTTCTTGATCATCCAAATGCTCTCTAGCATACTTCAGATGGGCCCGCACATGTACTGGCTTAAGCAGGGGAACACGCCCGGCACTGCAGGATCTGAGTCCCTGGTGGCGTAGTGTGTTACTGATTGTAGCCTTTGTTACGTTGGTCCCAGCTCTCTGCAGGTCATTCACTAGGTCACCCCGTGTGGTTCTGGGATGTTTGCTCACCGTTCTTGTGATCATTTTGACCCCACGGGGTGAGATCTTGCGTGGAGCCCCAGATCGTGGGAGATTATCAGTGGTCTTGTATGTCTTCCATTTTCTAATTATTGCTCCCACAGTTGATTTCTTCACACCAAGCTGCTTGCCTATTGCATATTCAGTCTTCTCAGCCTGGTGCAGGTCTACAATTTTGTTTCTGGTGTCCTTCGACAGCTCTTTGGTATTCACCATAGTGGAGTTTGGAGTGTGACTGTTTGAGGTTGTGAACAGGTGTCTTTTATACTGATAACAAGTTCAAACTGGTGCCATTAATACAGGTAATGAGTGGAGGACAGAGGAGCCTCTTAAAGAAGAAGATACAGGTCTGTGAGAGCCAGAAATCTTGCTTGCTTGTAGGTGACCAAATACTTATTTTCCACCATAATATGCAAATAAATTCTTTCCAAATCAGACAATGTGATTGTCTGGATTTATTTCCACATTTTGACTCTCATAGTTGAGGTATACCTATGATGAAAATTACAGGCCTCTCTCATCTTCTTAAGTGGGAGAACTTGCACAATTGGTGGCTGACTAAATACTTTTTTGCCCCACTGTATACATCTAACCAGAATTAGCATTCATCATTCTTGTACTTCCTATGCAATCATCTCTTCAGTTAATTCCCATACATCTCTCTTGTTCTATTTTTGTATATTGCTTGAATAGTGCTGTCCAGAAACACAATACATGTTCCTCCCTGCACACCCTGCAGCATGTGTAACTCATAAGTGTTCAGGAAAACATGGCTGAGGTGGTAACCCTAACTGTATATAGTGGTACTGTTTACCCCCCGCCCCCCCCTTCCCATGCTGTAGTAACAAGGTCTGTAATTTGCTGGTTCCACAAACATACACACACATACATACATGCATAAATACACACACAGTCATATACATACATACATACATACATACATACATATATATACACACACACATAAACACCAATTGGTAAAACCGAAACACTAACCCCTGTAGTCAGAGACACTGGTAAAGTATGATCTCACACTCGCATGATATCAGTGCAGGCAGTGGCAGGTCAACGTTTTTTATTGAAAGAAAACTTTTTTTTTTTTTTTAAACTGGGCCCCCACCCTCAGGGGCCCAATCAAAGTAAACTCATGACCCATTTATGAAGAGACAATGCAGATCCTATCAGTAATTGTCAACTCATTTTCTAATACCAAAAATAAAAAAAACAGTGTGTTTGTTCAGCTGCAGCTGTGGTGCCTGATAAATCCCTTTAAAAAAAAAAAAAAAAAAACTGAAAATGGGGGAGACACACAACTGAACTAGTTATTGCTTTTGTACAGAAGAGATTAAAATTCCCAGCACACAGCCAGCTGAGATCAACCAAAACTGGTTATTTTTGTGACATTCTTCAGCTCCCCCCCTACTGAATAATATATAGAGGTAAGAGTTTTGTATCATAAAAAGCATTAGACAGAACACTGACCTCTCACAAATTATTCAGTATTACTGTTTTACATCCATGTATAAAGACATGATGACATGGCGACCCCCCCCCCCCCCCCCCCCCCGCTACCCCCCTCTCTCAGATTTAGAACATTTTAATGTTTATCGTGACAGTCGTCATTGATTTTTTATCTTTAGCAATTTGATGTGCTGAATAGTTACAAGTCAGACCCGGTCCCAGATAATATTTTTTAAATAAAATTGTGAGACACTGTGAGTGTGAACAAATATACAAACTGCAGTGCAATGCCCACGCAACATGACATGCCCCCCCCCCACAACCTCTCACAAATAATGTAGTATTACTGTTTTACATCCATGTATAAAGACATGACACGCCGCCCCCCCTCCCGCGGCAGATTAATTGTACCCAAATTTTAAAAAAAAAACACAACCTGAATCTCTTGGGTCCTCCTGTGGGAGGGACCTGCTGGGTCTGGTCTCAATGGCCACCGTCTCATCACCAGTAGATCTGCCCCTAGAATAGGGCCTTCAATTCCTACTGTATATGTTTGATAAATTTTATCCTGTCTCTTAAAAATATTGTATCATATTTGTACTTTTATCTTTTGTACCCATGGACAGAGCTGTGAAATTTGTTGGCACTTTATAAATAAAATATAATAATATTTATTATTTATCTATCTCTCTGTGTCTATCTTTCTATCTGTCTATCTCTCTGTGGCTTTCTATATGTCTGTCTAGCTATCTATCTATCTTTCTTTTTACCTCCTCCCTTCTGTCTCAGGCCATGGGGCTGATTTATCAAGTGTCTGGCGGACATGATCCGCTGTAGCATATCCTGTCTGCCAGACGTTGATAAATGCCGACAGCATACGCTGTTTCCGACGAGACTAAAGGAAAACAGGGATATATACGGCCCCATTTGGGCCGTGATAAATCGGTCACATATCTTTTCTTTTGACTCTTTCCTCTCTCGTATCTCTACACTCTTTTTTTTTCTCCACTCTCTTTTCCTCTCTAATCTCTCTCTGCCCTTGTTTACACTCTCAGAAGTAACAGTCTAAGCACCAATGGGTCCCTATAGCCCTAGAGTAATAACTTATACTTGCCCTTTCATGAATATATAATATCCATGAAAGGGCAAATGAGCATTCACTCACTAACTTTCACTCACCACCGTTAAATTTTCACTTGCAAATGGCTAGTGGTAAGTACCCCCACCGCTGCCAACTCATAACAGGTAAAATTAGTAATCATCATGTAAATACTCTAGTTTTCATAAGAGAGGAGTGCAAAATACATCAAACATTGTAAATAATGTTGTCCCTTTGCTTTTCTCAAAGTTGGAAAAAAAGCACTGTGTGTGTGTGTGTATGTATGTGTATATATATATATATATATATATATATATATGTATATATATATATATATATATATATATATATATATATATATATATATATGTATATATATATATATATATATGTATATATATATATATATATATATATATAGTGTGTGTATATATATATATATATACAGGGAGTGCAGAATTATTAGGCAAGTTGTATTTTTGAGGATTCATGTTTTTATTGAACAACAACCATGTTCTCAATGAACCCAAAAAACTCATTAATATCAAAGCTGAATATTTTTGGAAGTTGTTTTTAGTTTGTTTTTAGTTTTAGCTATTTTAGGGGATATCTGTGTGTGCAGGTGACTATTACTGTGCATAATTATTAAGCAACTTAACAAAAAACAAATATATACCCATTTCAATTATTTATTTTTACCAGTGAAACCAATATAACATCTCAACATTCACAAATATACATTTCTGACATTCAAAAACAAATCAGTGACCAATATAGCCACCTTTCTTTGCAAGGACACTCAAAAGCCTGCCATCCATGGATTCTGTCAGTGTTTTGATCTGTTCACCATCAACATTGCGTGCAGCAGCAACCACAGCCTCCCAGACACTGTTCAGAGAGGTGTACTGTTTTCCCTCCTTGTAAATCTCACATTTAATAATGGACCACAGGTTCTCAATGGGGTTCAGATCAGGTGAACAAGGAGGCCATGTCATTAGATTTTCTTCTTTTATACCCTTTCTTGCCAGCCACGCTGTGGAGTACTTGGACGCGTGTGATGGAGCATTGTCCTGCATGAAAATCATGTTTTTCTTGAAGGATGCAGACTTCTTCCTGTACCACTGCTTGAAGAAGGTGTCTTCCAGAAACTGGCAGTAGGACTGGGAGTTGAGCTTGACTCCATCCTCAACCCGAAAAGGCCCCACAAGCTCATCTTTGATGATACCAGCCCAAACCAGTACTCCACCTCCACCTTGCTGGCGTCTGAGTCGGACTGGAGCTCTCTGCCCTTTACCAATCCAGCCACGGGCCCATCCATCTGGCCCATCAAGACTCACTCTCATTTCATCAGTCCATAAAACCTTAGAAAAATCAGTCTTGAGATATTTCTTGGCCCAGTCTTGACGTTTCAGCTTGTGTGTCTTGTTCAGTGGTGGTCGTCTTTCAGCCTTTCTTACCTTGGCCATGTCTCTGAGTATTGCACACCTTGTGCTTTTGGGCACTCCAGTGATGTTGCAGCTCTGAAATATGGCCAAACTGGTGGCAAGTGGCATCTTGGCAGCTGCACGCTTGACTTTTCTCAGTTCATGGGCAGTTATTTTGAGCCTTGGTTTTTCCACACGCTTCTTGCGACCCTGTTGACTATTTTGAATGAAACGCTTGATTGTTTGATGATCACGCTTCAGAAGCTTTGCAATTTTAAGAGTGCTGCATCCCTCTGCAAGATATCTCACTATTTTTGACTTTTCTGAGCCTGTCAAGTCCTTCTTTTGACCCATTTTGCCAAAGGAAAGGAAGTTGCCTAATAATTATGCACACCTGATATAGGGTGTTGATGTCATTAGACCACACCCCTTCTCATTACAGAGATGCACATCACCTAATATGCTTAATTGGTAGTAGGCTTTCGAGCCTATACAGCTTGGAGTAAGACAACATGCATAAAGAGGATGATGTGGTCAAAATACTCATTTGCCTAATAATTCTGCACTCCCTGTATATATATATATATATATATATATATATATATATATATATATATATATATATATATATATATATATATATATATATATATTGTAAAACCAAGAAGGTGTATGCACTCCCACCATCAAACATCAACCGCCAGGGTGCTATTAGAAATATGAATAAAAGTCCTTGAAAATAAGCACTCACTGGTCTTTTGTCATCTGTGAAACAAATCCTTTAATGAACAGTGACGTTTCAGGACCAGCAGCGTCCCTTCTTCTGACAAACAACACATAGAAAAGACAAGCATATATAGGCCTGTAAACCCCTCCCCATTCAGAGCTACCAAACATGGATAGCCGTGTGCAAAAATAGTGAAAATTGTGAAAATTCATAATCAACTTATCGTCAAAAATGTCATATCTACTGTGTAAAGCTATAGAACATATTGCGTGTGCCCAACCGCGTCAACGAACACAAGAACTGTCCCTCAACCGTGATCGATCGCCGCTGTTAATGACAAAAAGGTCCTTGTAGTATCATACTCCTAAACAAATGTTAACAACAAACACCGCCCCTGTTCATGATAGGCTGATGTCAGCAGTCAACGTAATCAAACTACACCCCTCTCATTTGATAGGGTAGCCAGGTGACGCCTAGATACTCAATAGGTTACTGCGAGATGTCACCACAGAGCAACCACGCCCCCCCTTTATCGGAACCCCCGTTCATGGCATAAACTATAAAAAAAAAAAGGCTACCAGAGTAAGGATCATGCCTAATGTACAAATGTTATTGTACAATATATTTCTTTTAATGCCCAAGATGCCGATCTGCCGCTGTGTGTGAATAGGAAGGGCCTTGGCCACCCCGCCCACAATGAGTCACATAGCATATATCATCCATCCAGTCCCATTTGTGTACATAGCGGGGACCTAGCCCACATAGCACTACGTCACTGCAAGTGTCAACTAAATGTTATCAAAGTCAGGCCATATCTATCTGAAAAGGAGAGCTGTATACGCAACAGCTGCACGCTAATCATCAAAATGTGACCCCTGTTAACTTCTCAATAAGGAATAATTATTAAAAGTCAAAATAATAAGACAATTGACATGTTGGGAAATAACATAAAATGTTAATCTATTAGATAGTGAAATATATCATACACCAACATCCACACAGACAACCAAAGCCATAAACAAACACCAAGGCTAGCACAGTATGTTTCATCCTGTGCACGTGTTAATGGAATAGTTATATTACTACCAACCTAACCACATACCTAATGTGTGCACTTAAGGACCAACATGGCCAAATATATAAAGTTGCTATTAAAAATTACTATTGAGAATCCTCAATCATTTTATACAAAACTTATGTAAAGAATTATGTGAAAAAATATTGTGAAAAAACTATTATTCATATTTGATCCATATTCCACAATAAAAAATGAGTATAATAATGTCATTGCGCATATTGTTAGAATATGATGGTCACTGTGAGAAGACACCAAATTACATCCGTCGCCCAGCAAAGCACACGCAATATGTATCCTAGAGTGTAATAAAAATAATATTAATAAAATTAAATAAAATACAATACACAAAAATTAAAAACAATCTGTACCTCAGACTGGGTTCCCTAACAACCTATACAACTAACTATAGTACTGGGGAAAAAAACATGGTAATCATTCAATCTCATTTGAGCCATGTAGATATCAATATGTCAAAGGTTACAAAATTGTACATCATAGCTAACCTTATTAATCTTTATCCAAAGACATCATAATATTTATAATAGTAATCTACTATAGGTGCAGATCAGATAAAAAGAGAGAAGCGCTCAACCTGGGAACGAACAATAGCATAATAGCTTGCTCTATGGCTAGTTACCACCCTAGAAGCAGCCTCTTTTTGCTCAATGTGTGCCTTTTTAGGTGCAGATCAGAAAAGGGCCTTCCAATCTTAATAAAATAAAGAAATAGATACATGGACTCTCATTTAGTATATATTGTTAACAAGATCCAGGGAGAAAATATCCACCCTGGGTCGTTAATGAATGGAAAGATGGACTCTCACAGGACCAACCAGTGTGCACATTGAGGCCTCTAGGTGTAAAAGTTCCAAGTTCATATATCCACCTAGATTCTGTCTGCAAAAGAATCTTGGCTCTTTCCCCGCCTCTCTTTAAGGTTGGTACATGATCGATCCGTAATCTTAGATAGTTACTGTGTGCCCAGCTTCCAAAAAATGGCGAGCCACTGGTTGGTCAGATTTGCTTTTTGAGATGGCTGACCGGATACTAGATCTATGATTAGCCATCCTTGTTCGTGCATCATCGGTAGTTTTACCTGTGTAGAATTTTCCACAAGGACAGTTCAATAAATAAATGATGTATTGAGTCGTACATGTCACAAAAAACTTTATTTCATATTTCTTTTTCCGATCTGGATGTTGAAAATGCGTCCCTGTCAGCATGCTGTTACAGGTCACACAACTTGTGCACCTAAAGCACCCTTTCTTTTTCTTCAACCAAGTGTTTTGGAGAGTGTCAGGACAAATGTCGGTCTTCATTAGTAAGTCCCTTAAGCTCCTGCCTCTTCTATATGCTATTTGTGGTGTTTGCCACCCTTTGAAAGGTAGGGTAGAATCGGCTTCATTCCATTCCTCCTTAATTGTTCTCGTCAGTAAATGACTGTCTGGTGTATAGGTGGTGACAAAAGTCAACTGTTGGTTTTTTTCATCCTCGTGTATTCCTGGATTTGTTGCTAATTCTCGCATTTCAGACAGATTCCTCTTAGTATATCCTCTTTCTAGGAATCTTTGTGTCATCTCATCCAGTTGTCGTTTACAGGTCTCAGTGTTAGTGTTGTTCCTGATGACTCGTTGGAATTACGCTTTTGGGATATTCCGAACCAGGGTAGGATGGTGACAGCTCTTCACGTGTAGAAGTGAGTTACGATCAGTAACCTTTTTAAACAGGGTGGTCCCTAGTCGGTCCCCATCTTTAAAGATTCTTACATCCAGATAATCCACAGAGTTAGGACTAGATGTATGTGAGAACCGAATAGTGCTCTCAATTGAATTTAGATCCTCAATCCAATTCTGCAGGGCTTCAGCACTATCGCTCCATATAAGGAAACGATTGTCTATATACCAGCAGTAAAACTTTATCTGATTGGTTTCATAAATTTTCATCTGTAATGTTTCATATTCTGCCATGTATAAGTTAGCCAGAGATGGGGCCACATTGGACCCCATTGCTGTCCCTGAGATCTGTAAATAAAGTTTTTTCAAATCTGAAAAAATTCTCAGTGAGACACAACTTGAGCAACGTGGTGAGTACCTCTTCTTGTGGTAAGTAGCTCGTCTTAAGCAGTTAGTTACTGCTGCTATACCAGCTGCATGATGAATAACGGTATATAAACTCAATACATCCAATGTTACTAATAGATCAGAGGAATGGATGTTATTATTGAGTGCAGTAGTTTTTGTCATGAAGTCAGAAGAATCCTGTATATATGATCTCATCATTTTGACCATTGGTTGAAGATAAAAATCAACAAATTGTACTAGAGGTTGTAGCAATGAGCCTCTTGCGGAGACGATAGGTCTTCCTGGTGGTTTATTCGCATCCTTATGAATCTTAGGCAAGGTATATAGAATTGGTGTGACAGGGTGGTTGCGTTGTAGGAATTTAAAGTCCTGTGTGGTAATTAGTCCACATTCTTTCCACTCATCGAGTTTATTATCAATCCTTCTTTTGAGTTGGTGCGTAGGATCCCCTGACAGGGGTAGGTAGGTCTTGCAATCAGAAAGCTGCTTCATAATTTCAACCTTATAATCTGTGAGATCCATGACCACTACTGCACACACTTGTCTGCCAGGCGAATCACAATAGATGGATCATCCTGTAGCATTTTTAAACTATTCTCTCATCTTGTGTTAGATTATCCCGGTTCTGCCTTGCTGATTTCAGAGATAATTGATGGACTAGATAATTAGTAGTGGTGCTGATGGTAGAATTGTTGGATCCTGGGACAAATGTACCCCTAGCCGTAAAGCTAGTGGTAGCCTCGTTTTCAGCCTTGAAAAATTCTTTCAATCACAAATTTCTGCCATATTTTTGAATGTCTATAAACATGTCAAATTCATTGAATCTGACTGTCGGTACAAAAGTAAGGCCTTTGTTTAACAAGTGTATTTCAGAGTTGGAAAGTTGGCGAGAGCTGATGTTAAACACAATATCCTCTACCGTCTCCGATATGGGGGGCGGCGGGCAGTGCCCCCCCCCTCCTCGTATGTGGCCTGGACCCTGGCCTAAAAAACAGTAGGTGTTTGAATATGATGTAAGTGGAGGGAGAGCTGCAAGGGTTGTGTTGTTAACACCTGTTGCACCCCAATGTCCCTTATTGCCTCTAGAGCAAGTCATGATGCCACTTGACTGGGTTTCCTTATCTACTGATGGGGCTTCGGGATCGGAACTGTCACCTGAGCTTTCTTGGTGAACCTCCTATCACGTCTCGGTCGAAACACTCTCCTCTCATCTGGACTCATCATCCAACGATAAATACTCTTAAAGAAGTAGTCCTGAGTCACTGTTTGCAATTTTCGATTCTTGAAGGAAATCAATTCTTGCTTGTAACTTTTAATCTGTAATGTAAGTTTATTTATCCAATCAGTGCCAGTATCCACCACTAATGTGTTAAGTTTATTTTGTTCAAAAGATTGTATCTCTATTTTCACTTCTCTTAATAACTGTCCCACTTCCCTAATCACCAGCAACATCAGGTCAAAGGAACATTTATTTAGTATTTTGCACCAATTAATGCAGAATTCGGTGCTGGATCGGTCAATGGTCAGGATATTTCTCACACATCTTTCTTTTGTGATAATCAGACAAATAAGTACCATGTAGATTGAGGTCAATTCCACGCTGCTTTAATTTGGCCAGTGTATTGTATATTGATTGGTGTGATTCCTCTATTTGCTGTTCCTCCACTGACCCAAATCTAATATTGTCAGCATCTTCGTCAGTAAACGTAAACATATCTTCATATTTTTCTTCAGTATTTGTACCACTCAAAGTATTAGATAATTCCACGTAAGTAGGAGCCCCTTCAGTCATGTTGAGACTTGCTGGGTACATATGACACACAGGAGAAGGAATAGGAACAGGATCAACATATAGTTGAGTGCACTGCACAGAAAATAATATTGTAAAACCAAGAAGGTGTATGCACTCCCACCATCAAACATCAACCGCCAGGGTGCTATTAGAAATATGAATAAAAGTCCTTGAAAATAAGCACTCACTGGTCTTTTGTCATCTGTGAAACGAATCCTTTAATGAACAGTGACGTTTCGGGACCAGCAGCGTCCCTTCTTCTGACAAACAACACATAGAAAAGACAAGCATATATAGGCCTGTAAACCCCTCCCCATTCAGAGCTACCAATCATGGAGAGCCGTGTGAAAATTCATAATCAACTTATCGTCAAAAATGTCATATCTACTGTGTAAAGCTATAGAACATATTGCGTGTGCCCAACTGCGTCAACGAACACAAGAACTGTCCCTCAACCATGATCGGTTATATATATATATATATATATACACAGTATCTCACAAAAGTGAGTACACCCCTCACATTTTTGTACATTTTTTATTATATCTTTTCATGTGACAACACTGAAGAAATGACAATTTGCTACAATGTAAAGTAGTGAGTGTACAGCCTGTATAACAGTGTAGATTTGCGGTCACCTCAAAATAACTCAACACACAGCCATTAATATCTAAACCGTTGGCAACAAAATTGAGTACTGTGTGTCATGTGACTTGTTAGTGTTACAAGGTCTCTGTCATTTTCCGGTGTATATGTGCTCAGGACACAGACCCTCGGGGCAGTGGTAGAGAATTGGAGACACCGACCCCTGACCCGGGGAAGAGTATCCTGGACGTGGATAGATGATATTCTGTGATTCATAGTTGCAAGAAGTTATTGTAGAATTCATGGAGAGTAAAACATATGTATACAATATATTCTGGCTTCAATAGAGACATAATTTGATACTGTGATTTATAATTAATAGGAGTAGCTGCAGGATTCATTCGAGTGAAAAGATATAGCAATGTAAGATGTTCAGGCTTCAGAGTAAACTGGTAGTAGATTGTGACTCATTGATGCAAAAAGTTGGTGCAGGTTCACAGTACATAATATTATTTAGAGCTGTATGCCAGAGTAATAAGCAGAGCAGCACAGGTGATAGACAAATTGCAAGTTTAAGGCATTAAATAATGTTTGTGCATATAATGGAGAATCACAGGAAAGCTGTTTAACTGTACACATAAACGCAGAGTTCTGAATATATTAATATATTTGCAGGATGATATTTCAGCTATGACAACTTGTAGCAGGAAATAGTTATAAAGTTCTGAGTATGATGCTGTTGTAGCAATTAGAGAGTGATTATTCTCAAATGCATACTTGTAATTTAGAATAAGTTCAGAGTTTGCTAAGTAGCAGTGTCCAGGAAACAAAATAGGAATTATATGGATACTTGCGATTAGATGTTTTTAAGCTTAGCTCAAAGGAAAGGCTGTAGTTTGAATATGCTGGTAAAATCCATACTGGAACAGTCACAGACCTCTGTTGTTCTGGAACAAAACTTCAAAGCTAATGCAATGCACATAATGGGGACAGTGCGGATCAGGTCCTCAAGACCTCGCTGAATGCGGAGAGCAATATGCTCTCTGTATTCAGCATTGCACCAGCAACTCACAAGAGCTGCTGGTGCAATGCCGCCCCCTGCAGATTTGCAGCCAATCGGCCGCCAGCAGGGGGGTGTCAATCAACCCGATCGTGCTCGATCGGGTTGATTTCCGGCGATTCCTGTCCGCCTCATCAGAGCAGGCGGACAGGGTTATGGAGCAGCGGTCTTTGTGACCGTTGCTTCATAACTGCTGTTTCTGGCGAGTCTTCAGACTCGCCAGAAACACGGGCCCACAAGCTCCGTTCAGAGCTTGATAAATGGGCCCCTAGGCCTGAGATGATTTAAAAAGAGGCTGAGGGAATGCATGAATGATTAATTAATTTGGCAGGTAAGTTGAATGCAGATAATCCCCAAACAGTATGATTGTCAGTAGCAGGAAGGGAGTCTTAAAGGAACAGTGATATCAGGCAGGCATATGTTACAGTATCAGGTGTGAATGGGAAGCAGGTATGTTAAATTTGGTGTTATCGCTCTCACACTCTCTCATACTGGTCACTGGAAGTTCAACATGGCACCTCATGGCAAAGAACTCTGAGGATCTGAAAAAAAGAATTGTTGCTCTACATATAGATGGCCTAGGCTATAAAAAGATTGCCAAGACCCTGAAACTGAGCTGCAGCACGGTGGGCAAGACCATACAGCGGTTTCATAGGACAGGTTCCATTTAGAACAGGCCTCGCCATGGTCGACCAAAGAAGCTGAGTGCACTTGCTCAGCGTAATATCCAGAGGTTGTCTTTGGGTAATACGTCTATTACCCAAAGACAACCTCTGGATATGACGCTGAGGTTGAAGGGGTGGGGGTCAGCCTGTCAGTGTTTAGACCATACGCAGCACATTGCATCAAATTGGTCTGCATGGCTGTCGTCCCAGAAGGAAGCCTCTTCTAAAGATGATGCACAAGTAAGCCTGCAAACAGTTTGCTGAAGACAAGCAGACTAAGGACATGGATTACTGGAACCATGCCCTGTGGTCCGATGAGACCAATATAAACTTATTTGGATCAGTTGGTGTCAAGCGTGTGTGACGGCAACCAGGTGAGGAGTACAAAGACAAGTGTGTCTTGCCTACAGTCAAGCATGGTGGTAGGAGTGTCATGGTTTGGGCCTGCATGAGTGCTGTCGGCACTGGGGAGCTACAGTTCATTGAGGGAACCATGAATGCCAACATGTACTGTGACATACTGAAGCAGAGCATGATCCCCCTCCCTTCGGAGACTGGGCCACAGGGCAGTATTCCAACATAACGACCCCATACACACCTCCAAGACGACCAATGCCTTGCTAAAGAAGCTGAGGGTAAAGACGATGGACTGGCCAAGCATGTCTCCAGACCTAAACCCTATTGAGCATCTGTGGGGCATCCTCAAATGGAAAGTGGGGGAGCGCAAGGTCTCTAACATCCACCAGCTCTGTGATGTTGTCGTGGAAGAGGACTCCAGTGGCAACCTGTGAAGCTCTGGTGAATTCTATGCCCAAGAGGATTAAGGCAGTGCTGGAAAATAATGGTGGCCACACAAAATATTGACACTTTGGGCCCAATTTCGACATTTCCACTTAGGGGTGTACTCACTTTTGTTGCCAACGGTTTAGACATTAATGGCTGTGTGTTGAGTTATTTTGAGGGGGCAGCAAATTTATACTGTTATACAGGCTGTACACTTTTTTACTTTACATTGTAGCAAAGTATCATTTCTTCAGAGTTGTCACATGAAAACAGGGACGTGCACTCATAGGAGGCAGGGGAGGCAGTGCCTACCCTGCCATATGTGGCCAAAGCTTAATTAAATTTTAATAAAAAAAAAAATATATATACAAAAATGTTTTTTCTCTCACCATTTTCCCCCCATGTAATTCTATGGAGAGGCAGGTACAGTAAAGGAAAAGCTGTGCTGCAGCACCACCTGTGTTCTGTCAATATATTAGCAGCAGAAACTGGGACCAATAGGAGGCACCCCTCTTGATGCCTCCTAGCAAGTGAAGGATATATAGATTAATCAGAAGGAGGATGCAGTGAGCAGGGTCATGTGACACAACTGGAAGCTGAGGTAACCTAAGAACAGATGACACCAAGCAGAATAGTAAAGTAGTATTCTACATCTCTTGTGATTCACAAATTGTGTTCAGATACAGCTCATTAACAGGGGGACAGTAAGTGAGCACGGTCATGTGACACAACTGGAAGCTGAGGTAACCTAAGAACAGATGACACCAAGCAGAAGAGTAAAGTAGTATTCTACATCTCTTGTGATTTACAAATTGTGTTCAGATACAGCTCATTAACAGGGGGGGACAGTAAGTGAACATAACCCAATACTGACAGGAAGTCAAAGGGTCAATTCAAACTTAAATCCATCATTTAAAACCCAGAGTTTGAAGTTAAGTGGGCAGTGTCCACATTATTTAAATTAAAGTTTTTGACATTGAATATTGCTAAGCCTCCCTTTTCCATCGTTATTTGATTTAATTTGGTACAAACTCCATATATGTTATGTCTGTTCAGTCAGAGGATGCAGTATGTATTTTTATTTTTCTCTGTGTCTCCATTTATTTAAAGACTGCTGTTATCTTGTAATTCACAAATCAATTGAAAGCTGTTACATTGTGTTTTTAATATGTGCTGCTTTTATACAAGTTTATATTAATAAAAGGAGATAATGAGTCATTTAAAAAATATATGTAATTATTGCAGTTAAATGTTTTTAGAAATAATGCCACTGTAAAGTAACTGGTTAAACACATAGTCAAAGGGAGAGGACATTTAAAATTAAACTTTCATGATTGAGGTAGAGCATGCTATTTTAATAGACTTTTCCAGTTATTTATATTTTGAAAATTAGCATTAACTGTTACTGGCCCCATGTCAGCAAATCAAATTAGTTTTTGAAAGGAACATGAAAGTCATAATTAAATTTCATTATTCAGATAGAAATTGCACACAAAATAAATAAAAATAAACTTTCTATTTTACTTTTATTATTATGTACTTCATTCTTTTGGTATCCTTTGGTGTCCTTTGTTGAAGAGCATACCTAAGTGGGATGTGCACGTGCGTTTCTTGAGCACCATATTGCAGCAGCTGTGTTGGCAGTATTGATAACTTGTCCTTTGTGTAAAATTTGCATGGTACATTATTTCTATTTTTACAATACAGTAGTGAGTAGAGAAGAGATTAGGGCCTTTTTATCATAGGTCTTGCGGACCTGATCTGACAGTGCGGATCAGGTCCGCAAGACCTTGCTGAATGCGGAGAGCAATACGCTCTCTGCATTTAACATTGCACCAGCAGCTCTTGTGAGCTGCTGGTGCAACGCCGCCCCCTGCAGACTCACGGCCAATTGGCCGCCAGCAGGGGGTGTCAATCAACCCGATCGTACTCGATCGGGTTGATTTCCGGCGATTCCTGTCCGTCTCATCAGAGGAGGCGGACAGGGTTATGAAGCAGTGGTCTTTAGACCGCTGCTTAATAACTGCTGTTTCTGGCGAGTCTGAAGACTCGACAGAAACACGGGCCCGCAAGCTCCGTACAGAGCTTGATAAATGGGCCCCATAGTGTATCATTCTAATTGCTTAGTAACTGGCACTGTGCCATAGAATTGTGTGAGTGTGTATGCGAGCAGAGTGCGTGTGGGTGTCAGTGAGCAGAGTATGTGTGCTTTATTATCCAGGTAATCAATACATTTCCGATGAGCTGGTGCATTAGTGCAGTGTTTCTCAACCATGGTCCTCAAGTACGCCCAACAGGCCAGGTTTTCATTATAGCTGAATCAGTGCACAGGTGAAGTAATCAGCTGATCAGTAACTCAGTGGTTACTAACTTGCTCTCACCCATCAGCTGATTATTTCGCCTGTGCACTGGTTCAGCTATCATTTAAACCTGCCCTGTTGGGGGTACTTGCGGCCCTCTCTATATATGTGTTTCTCCCGCATATCATATCTAGTGCCTCACCAGCCTCTGACCTCACTGCACGTCACTGCATGAAAAGATATAATAAAATATTTTCAAAAATGTGAGGGGTGTATTCACTTTTGTATATATATATATGTTATGGGTAAAGTAAGAAATCCGTAAAATGGACATTACCCTTACCGATAACAACATATTTTTATATATATATATATATATATATATATATATATATATATCCAAGCTAAATATAAAGGTTGAAGGTAATACTTTTGGAGGATCATCATTTTATACTCTCCTTTTATTTAATTTACCCCCCCTTTTGTCCTGGGTAATGCCCTGGATGTGAACGTGTCTCTTGAAGATTAAGGTTGATGCAAAAATTATTTGGTGAGATGGAACAACCCCTGCAGCCCCTAGAACTGACACAAAACCCCAGTACTACAAATGCACACCTTGCATCATCCCTTAATACAGTTTTATTTTTTGTAAAAGGGACATGAAACCTAAATTTTTTCATTCATGATTCAAATAGGGCATACAATTTAAACAATGTTGCAATTTATTTATATATATATTTATATTTATATAATTGTCTGCATTTTCTTGGCATCCTTTGTTGAAAAGCTTATCTAGGTAGGCTCAGAAGCAGCAATGCACTATTGTGATCTAGTTGCTGATTGGTAGCTGCACATATATGCCACTTGTCATTCTTTAACCAGTTGTGTTCAGCTAGCTCCCATTAGTGAATTGCTGCTCCTTTAATAAAGGATACAAAGAGAATGAAGCAAATTTGATAAATTAATTGATTTGGAAATTTTTCTTAAAATCATATGCTCTATCTAAAACATGAAATTTGGGTTTCATGTCCCTTTAAACAGTAAAGCTCAAAAATCATGTCCTGACTTTCTTCTCCCACTCACCTTCTGTATAATATTACTGAGTGTTTACATGGCCTGAAATAGTTTAATGCACAGGAAGGAATTAATTAATTTGGTATAATACGCTAATAAAATGATTTGCTATTGACGGATCTGGAAGTGTGTGCAAGTGTTAGATCTCGGTTATTTAAAAATTTGTCTGGTTTTGGTCTGTTGAAAATGAGGTCAACTACTCCTGGGTGTTAGTTTACATCTAAGTAATCATGTCAAACAATCTGCAATTAATCTCTTCCTGGGAGCTACACAGATTACAACACTAAGCAACGTTTTGTTATCTCCTTATCTTGTAATATACATATATAAATGCCCTGAGTGGGAACAGTAGAGATTATGATGCAGCAGGCTGGACTGATATTCTATTAGTGCATAATCTGAGGACAATATGCAGTGCTTTAGATCAATAGGTGGTGCAGCTGGTACACACATATATATATATATATATATATATATATATATATATATATATATATATATATATATATATTTATATATATATATATATATATATATATATATATATAATATTGCTATGGAAAATACTGACATTTAATGCACAAATAATATTAATAATAATATTTGAAGTTATGGTAATAATTATATGAATCACAGAGTCAATTAAATTAAGACTAGAGTCGGCTGTTCCTGTAGAAAAATTAGAAGTAGTTTCTGGGTTCTAATAGGTTAAGAAATGGTAGGGGAAGGGCAAAATAAAAAATTGTCTGTAAGAAACATTATTAACCTCTCCCTAATGAGTTCAATGCAAGAACCTTGATTGTGTAGCCACGCCCCCTGCTCTTGCGCAACCAACTGGGCTAGAGCAGGTCTTGTCAATCATCCCAGTAGGACCTGACCAGGATGATTTAACTTTATCCCCCTTGAAGTTGCAGCTACAGTATTTCTAAGTGTATATGACAAAGTACACAACAGAAACCGATAATTGCTCTGATTTGTATTATTTCAGTTCCAAAACAGTAGCTATACCCAGTATTCAAATGAACCTATACAATGTATGCAGTAAAAAAAATCTTGCAATGTGGAAATGCAGTTTGCATGAAATGCATAGGATGATCTATGCCACTCTGATCTTTTCATTCACTATAGGAGCTTACCTGTAATTTTTAGAATGTTTGAAATAAATAGATTTTTTACTTTTCACTTTGCCGCATTATGTGTACCAACCCGACTAGCTTCAAGTGTTGTATTTCTAAGTGTAACCTAGTCTATATATGTGTACATATATATTTATGTGTTTATATTTGTGTGTGTGTGTATATATATATATATATAATATATATATATATATATATATATATATGTGTGTGTGTGTATGTAAATACATATATACACATATAAATATATAAATACATATGTACAAATATAAATAGACATATATATATATATATATATATACATACATACATACACGTATATGTATTTATCTCTATGTCAAAGCCCTTTGCTTGCATTTTTTTTCTAACACTTGAGACCTTGGGGCCCATTTATCAAGCTCCGTACGGAGCTTGAATGGCTGTAGGCTCGCCAGAAACACCAGTTATGAAGCAGCGGTCTAAATAACATGTCCGCCTGCTCTGAGGAGGTGGGCAGAGATTGCGTGAAATCAATACGATCGGGTTGATTGACACCCCCTGCTGGCGGCCGATTGGCCACAAATCTGCAGGGGGCGGCGTTGCACCAGCAGTTCACAAGAGCAAGGTTTTTTTATTCCTTTCTGGGAACAAGTAAGATAGACACAGGTGCAGACAGATTGCTGTGTGAGCTGCAGCTTGGAGAAGGAAAATAATCCAGCCAAGGTCCAGCCCTAGCCATTGTGGGGTCTAAGTCAGGATAAAAAAAATGAGGCCCACTATCCAAATGAAAACAATGAGAGAAAAGCAATTTAAGGAAGCATTTATAGCCCGGATGTTCTAATTTGAATACAGACTGCACTGCACATCTCTTGAAAAAGTTGGGTTGGATCCCGCCGAAACGCACAGAGGAATCAACCAGCCAGTCTTTTTTACACTCCCTCAGACGCCAGGTCGGTGTGAAGCAACTTCCAGTCCTTCAGTTCTAATAACGATCCGGAAGCGTTTGGAACTATACACAGGACAGGACGGAACACTCTCTCTACCACCTACAGCACAAGCAGGAATTGGTGATATATATGTGATATATACATTGCTTATCTTATTATACACATTGTACGTGTTTTTATCTATGTGCTTATGTGTTAATAAACTCAGTTTTACTCTTAGAGTGGCGTGCGCTCTGTCTCCTTTTGTTTCCAAACTCTCTAGCCCTTGGGATCTGAGCCATAGTGTTCCCAGTGTTTTGGAGCAGCAGCCACCCTTCAGTTACCATTTGCCTTAAAGGATTTATCTTTCGCTTGTGAACTCTATGGCATTATTAAGGTCGTATGTTTGACCTATTTTAATATCTGATATACATTTCATCTCTTGTATTTGTCCTATTGTATCTGTATTTGTCTAATTATTTGTTGTATCTAATTCCTATTTTTTACCTAATTTATGTATTTTTGTATATATCGCTCAGGAATTTTCTTTTGAGAGAAGTGCAGCCTCTATTTCTTTTTTTTTTTAAACCAGAGCTCTGAGGTTGCACTAACCCGACACGCGTTAACTTCACTCAAGAGATCGCATTTGCTTTCTACCTTGTAATACGAGTGGAAAACCCGACGTGCGCATAAGAGCCGCGATAAACCCCTTATCGATTGCGCATAACTGTTAACGTGCCACTCTTAATCTGGTCCTATATCTTTACAACTAATAATTATATTGTAATATTACAGGTACAAATCCAGAATTCCAAAATCATTCAGAAATCCATTGTTTTTGGTTAATATTTTTTTAAAAATAAAATTATTAAAAATCACCATAGTATACACACCATAGTACTGTGTATATTAAAAACAAAATAAAACTACCTTTAGGTTGCATGTATAAACTGCATTATGACATGTAAATATTACCTTAATATACCAATATTTTAAAATCCAAACTATTCCAAAATCCAAACCTTTTACAGCCCCAAGGGGATTGGATAAAGGGTTTTTGTGCCTTTAATTGTTATTATTTTCATCAAAACAGCATCACTTATTTCTCTTGTTCAACCATTGAAACTAAGCAACTCACAGATGAATAAGATCAGGACCGGACTAGGAAATAAGACTGGCCCTGGAATTTTCTGAAGACCTGCCAAGCCCTCGCCCAGCCCCAGCATCCGCCCCCGGCCCAGCCTGTTATTTTTAGGATTCCAGGAGCGGAGCCTCTTGAATATATATGCTGTGCACATGTCCTGTCTGGGAGGCTCCCTCTTGCCCGGGATGCGGCCCTGTGACGCAGAAAGCCCACTGGGAAATATTTGGCACTGAGTAAGATTTTTATTTCCAAAATGGTGACCAAAACAAAGCTAGAAACTGCCAGTGTAAAAGGTGAAGATTAGAACTGCAAATATATTAGAAGCTAATGGAAATAAAATTAAATGAACCATGAGCTATTTTTGCAGGGAGAGGAAACTCTAAAATTTTCTTTCATGATTTGGATAGAACAAACAATTTCAAACAACTTTCTAATTTACTTCTATCATCAAATTTGCTTTATTATTATCTTGTTATCCTTTGCTGAAGGAATAGCATTACACTACTGGCAGCTAGATGAACACATCTAGTTAGCCAATCACAAGAGACAAATGTGTGCAGGCACCAATTAGCAGCAGCTCCCACTAGTTTATGAAATGTGCATATTATTTTTCAACAAGGGATACCAAGAGAACAAAGCACATTTGAAAATAGAAGTGAATTTACAAGTATCTTAAAATGACATGCTCTATCTGAATCATTCAAGTTTAATTTTGACTTTCCTATCCCTTTGTTTTTTAATTGTTATCAATTATAACTTATTTTGAAAAATGTGTTCCGATTTATTCTTCCGTTAACAAGGGGCAGTAAAATTGTATAATCAACAAATGCATAATAAAAATACAATGCAATAGCATATAGGGCCTGATTATCAAAAGTTGGCAGCATAGAGAAATTATTTTCTCAAAATATATTGTAATGTATGTGTCTCTCCTTTACATCCAGAAGCCTGCATAATGAGATAAGCAGCCCCCAAGCTAAAATTTTCTACAATTATTTGAGAAACCTCACATTATTAACGAGACATCTTAGTTATAGGATAATCAAAAACTCACCGTCATGAAGAGAAATCTCACTCAATCTTTCAGATTTTTTTTAGACCTTATAATGTAATGTATGTACTCTCTCCTTCACGCCCAGAACACTACACATCGAGATACAGATCTCAATCTACAATTTGCATTTCTAAAAAAATTTCAGGCCATTACTGAAGAGACTTGTTAGGTCATCTCACCTGAGTGGAGAGCTTTAGATCTGACAAATTTCAAAAGGTTTTTCCAATTTACTTGCCCTGAGTATCATGTGACAGCCAACTGCCAATCAGAAACTTATACTGTTAACTATTGCACATTATGGCCAGATTACGAGTGGAGCATAAAATAGTGCTTTCAGGAGCGCAATATTTGTGCTCCAGTCGTAATACCAGCAAACGCAATTTTTTGCTGGTATTTGAAGTGACCCGCAATGCCAACTTGAGCTCGCGCTTGTATTGCATGGAAGCTTTGCACTCAATTGAGCATGCTTCTATAGGCTCCAATGGGAGCCTCGTTCTCATGCCACGCAGCGATGGGCAGCAGATTTAAATATGTGTATTTTAATATTTACATATATATTTATGTGTTTATATGTGTATATATAAACATATTAACCCTTTCATGACAGGGTCATAATGTCTACATCGTAAAAACGTTTCGATGTAGACAAATTGAAATCCTGCGATCGTGGACGCGATCGCAAGATTTCAATTATGGGATCGGGTCTGGGGGGGCGTCCCTATGACGCTAGGAACACCCTCCAGACCGCAATCAAATCCAGGAAGTTGGCTTCAGGACATCCAACGGCTATGGCATTGTATTTCGTCCTAACAACGCTAAAGCCCAGCGCTGTTTGGACGGAATACAACAGCATAACGGTGGTAAAAGGTTAATACATAAATTTATATGTATATAATAAGAAACAATATATTAACTTGTAATTACAATCAACATAAGAATAAATAACAAAAAAACGGGAAGTCCTGCAACACAGTAAGAGGTAAGTAATAAAGGGTTAATGTACTCACATACTCTAGAGTTTAACATCAAGCTCTAGATACAGTATAATGCTCTTTAAATCTCCAAATGGAGACACAGAAGTGGCACTCGCAATGGATAGAGTTAAAATATTGGTAAAATATCACCAGGCATATATTAGAGAATAATCCATAGCAAGAACCTCCGCTATCACGGACCGTAATATTTTAACCCTATCCGTTGTGAGTGCCACTTCTGTATGTAAGTCTATGGGATTCAGTATTCAAATGTGAAATTAAAATGTTTGAATACTGTTTTCAATAATTAAAAGTAGGGGCATAATTAGACTTTACTGTACCCCAGGTCAAAGCCTGAGGTGGGCCCCCAATTTCAACAGCCCCCTTTCTGTTTGCAGTAGCTGATCCAGTAGCTACATGGGAAAAAGAGGAGTTGCGTCATCCTCCCTCATCTAACTCTGTATTAACATCTTTCTCAATCTTGCAGTCCTCACCTCATGTTTCTCAACCTCCTACCCTTCTAGATTGTAAGTTCCCATGGGAATAGGGTCCTCAATTCCTCCTGTATGTGTTTGTAAAATTTGTCCTGTCTCTTAGAGGTTTTATATTATTGTTTTATTTAAATGAATTGTATCCATGGACAGCGCTGCAGAATATGATGGCGCTTCATAAATAAAGTATAATAATAATAATAATAATAATAATCTTCCCCCTTTGGTTAGTTTGCACCAGACGATATGGAACTGTACAGCCTTCCATAGAAATATAGATTTTTATGGTATGAACCATAGGTCCAGCAAGTCTGCCCTAAATTTCTTGTGTAAACTTATCTAGTTCATACGATAGCCTTATGCTTATTCCAGGCATTCTTAAAGAGATGTTAAACACTCTGTTTTGTTGTTTTAATAAAAAAGCACCAAGCAGCTGTATATATTTAATAGAAATCATTGCAATATGTATTATTCATTTATTTAACCCTTTCCTGACCGGCCGAATTTGTCTACATCGGAACAAAGTTCCAATGTAAACAAATTGATATCACGCAATTGTGCATGCGATCTTGAGATTTCAATGATGGAATCGGGTCAGGAGGGCGTGCCTATGATAAAAGGCACGCCCTCCAGGCCGCGATCACATTCAGGAAGCGCGTTTGACTTCAGTACTGCCAAACGGCTAGGACGTTCCATGCCATTCTAATGGCGCTAAAGCCCAGCACAGTTAGAACGGCATGGGACGTCCTAACAGTGGGAAGGAGTTTATTGGATTTTATCTTTTTTTTTTTACACTACATTTGTGCAGTGTCCATTACTTCCTGTCACAACCCTACAAGGAGGAGGAGACCTCCGCAGGAAGGTTTATCTTAGCCTGATGTTATAAAATCTCTAGGCTTGTTTACTATAAAGTGAATAGACTAGATAACAGGGAGTCAGATTTGCTCATGTCCAGAACTGACAGAATAAAATTTAAAAAATGCTTCTCTCTTACCACACTAGTGATAAGGGTTACACAGAGAATTTCTAAATTCTAATTTTGCAAGTAAACTAATAAGTTGTTTGCTGGTTTTTACATAATCTGTTTCTTTTTATGTTTTCTTTGATTTAACATATTTGGTTTACCAAAGGAGTACTGTTTAATATCCCTTTAAAAGAACCCTTAGTGTTTGTCATTACCACCTCTAATGGAAGTTTATTCCATGAATAAATATTTCTGTACAAATATGGAGACAGGTTTTTCTGTAAATAAACACTGTGGAGGCCATCTTGAAAACCCTCCCACTATATTGTAAGCAAAAATCATTACACTTTCCTTGCACACTAAATACATTTTATAAGCATAGTATTAAGGTTATTCCCTGCCTCCCTCTAGTCATGAGTGCAGCCATGTTGAAATCTGTCTTTCTCTACATTCCAGTGCTTACCTCTTTGCACACGTGCAGTAACTCTCCTTCAGATACCTGCCGTGTAACCTTGGTTCCATAATGGCAGCTCCCATGTTTAGAGGTAGGTGCATGAGATGTATTTGGTGTTTAGTGTCCCCTTAAAGTGGCCAGTAGAGTTGCCAGCTGTCCTCCACAAAACTTTTTGACAATCTGTCACACAATGCCCCCAAAAGCTCTTGATCCCACATGTATAATTCTCACAGCTGAGCAATCCTTTTGCTGCTTTGCTGCCAGTAACATAAATAAATAATTTTAGCTCTTTAGCTGCCAGTAACACATGAAAACAGAAGTGATTTCCTTGACTGCCCCCCACTTTTTTCTGCTCTACATTTGAGGCATAGCAGGCCTTTAACTTTTAGCTAACACATAAAGTAAAGTCAAAATTAAACTTTTGAACAACATTCTAATTCACCTTTATCATCAAATTTGCTTTGTTCTCTTGGTATCCTTAGTTGAAAGCTAAACCTAGGTAGGCTCATATGCTAATTTCTAAGCCCTTGAAGGCCGACTCTTATCTGAATGAATTTGACAGTTTTCACAGCTAGAGGGCATTAGTTCATGTGTTTAATATAAATAACAATGTGCTCATGCACGTGGAGTTATTTATGAGTCAGCACCAATTGCCTGAAATGCAAGTCTGTCAAAAGATCTGAGATAAGGAGGCAGTCTGCAGAGGCTTAGATACAAGGTAATTACAGAGGTAAAAAGTGTATTTCTATAACAGTGTTGGTTATGCAAAACTGAGAAATGGTAAATAAATGGATTATCTATCTTTTTAAACAATAACATTTTTGGTGTTTACTATCCCTTTAAGTGTCCAGTATTTTTGTTAAGCTTTTATTGGACAACCTGCTAAAATACTGTACTGTCCAGTTGAATACTGGACACCTGGCACCCCTAGTGGCCAGACATGGTGCAGCTGGAACCCTGACCACACCAGGCCCGTGTAGTGATTGAATGGCCAAATGGGCCCCATAGAGGTGTGGGCCTGGTCTCAATTGAGACCTTTGACACCCTTGTAGTCACGCCCCTAATTAAATGTAAACATTTGATATGCAAGTGCATTAACTCCTTCAGGCTGGAGGCAATTGCGCAAGTTTGGAAGTAAACAATCGGGGCAGAGAAGATGTCACGTCATCACCACTTCCATCAAGTGACTCCAATGGCGCTGATTGGCTCCTGGGGGACTTCCTGCATTGCTAGGCACTTCCCACAGTCGGAGCCAAACAAAGAGGGGAGCAGCACACCCCATAAGTTGCGACGTTCCATGCCATTCTAACGGCGGTAAAGCCCAGCACTTTTAGGACAGCATTGAACATCCTAACAGCATCTAAGGGTTTGTTTCTCTGTACATTGTATATACATTATTTTTAAAAACAGATTATTGTCTGTATGAGAACACACAGCCCCCCATCAGTGGTCAGCTTTAAACCCAGCCCTGCATACTTAGGCAATTAGATCAGGTATAGAATAAGAAAGAAAATAAACACGACTGGTATATTTATCCCTAATTGCAGAATGTGCAGCTGTCCTTTGGAGACCAATTAGTTACTCTGAAACCAGGTGAGCTTGCAGCGTTGCTAAGATTGGGACACTGAATCTATGGGCTTTGGCCACCAACAAATCACACAGTTTGTATAAAACAGAATTAACCCTCTCTTGACATATTCTTATTTCTTTTGTACTTTGCTAGTTTCGAAATAAAAATTAATATAGACCTGTGCCTTCTTCAATAGCAGTTCTACTACACTTCTCTATTAAAATATATTTCAAGGGACATTAAACCCCCCAAAAAATTCTTCCATGATTCAGACAGAGAATACCATTTTAAAAAAACATTCCAATTTACTTCTATTATCTAATCGTCTTCACTCTTTAGATATCCTTTGTTAAATAAATAGCAATGCACATGGGCGAGCCAATCATATGAGGCAAATATGTGCAACCACCAATCAGAAGCTACTGAGCCTATCTAGATATGCTTTTCAGGAAGGAATATCAAGAGAATGAAGCAAATTAGATAACAGAAGTAAATTAGAATGTTGTTTAAAATGGTATTCTCTATCTGAATCATGAAAGAAAAAAATGTGGGTTTTAGTTCCCTTTAAGGGCGCGATCCGATAGACGGCGCAGTTTGCGGCGCAAGCGAGGGAACCCGCGTCGCCCGCAGTTTCAGCTCGCAACTCGAGCTATCCAATATGCGGCGCCGTCAGTTGCTAAAGTGGCGCAAGTCTCACAAAGTAGCGATGTCCAGAAATCTGCGTAAGTACAGATTTTTGGAGTCGCCAGTGACTTGCGCCACGTTAGAAACTGCCGGCGCCTACAAAACCTGACTAAAGTCTAAATCACCCGCACTGTCTAACACGCCTCCTAAACATAGCCCGACACGTCTAACCCTCTATCCGCTATCCCCCCTCACTAGCCTAACAATAAAAACAAGTTATTAACCCCTAAACCGCCGCTCCCGTAGCCCGCCGCAACCTAATAAAGTTATTAACCCCTAAACCGCCGCTCCCGTACCCCGCCGCCAGCTATATTAAATCTATAACCCCCTAAAGTGAGCCCCTAACACCGCCGCCATCTATATTAAAATGATTAACCCCTAATTTAATCTACCTACCCCGCCGCCAGCTATGTTATCTATATTAACCCTAAGTATATTATAGTTAATATAGTTATTACATTATATATATTAACTATATTAACCTAATTATATTAGGGTTAATATAGTTACTATAGTATTTATATTAACTATATTAACTCTATCTAACCCTAACACCCCTAACTAAATTCTTATTAAATTAATCTAATTCATATTATAAACTAAAATATTCCTATTTAAATCTAAATACTTACCTATAAAATAAACCCTAAGATAGCTACAATATAATTAATAATTACATTGTAGCTATGTTAGGGTTTATATTTATTTTACAGGTAAATTGTTAATTATTTTAACTAGGTATAATAGCTATTAAATAGTTATTAACTATTTAATATCTACCTAGTTAAAATAATTACCCAATTACCTGTAAAATAAATCATAACCTAAGTTAAAAATACACCTACACTATCAATAAATTAAATAAACTACAAATATCTATCTAAAAATACAATTAAATAAACTAAACTAAATTACAAAAACAAACAAACACTAAATTACAAAAAATAAAAAAAAATTACAAGATTTTTAAGCTAATTACACCTATTCTAAGCCCCCTAATAAAATAATAAAGCCCCCCAAAATAAAAAAAAATCCCTGCCCTATTCTAAATTAAAAAAAGTTCAAAGCTCTTTACCTTACCAGCCCTTAAAAGGGCCTTTTGTGGGGCATGCCCCAAAGAATTCGGCTCTTTTGCATTTCAATAAATATACAATACCCCCCCCCCAACATTTCAACCCACCACCTACATACCCCTATTCTAAACCCACCCAAACCCCCCTTAAAAAAGCCTAACACTACCCCCCTGAAGATCTCCCTACCTTGTCTTCACCACACCGGGCCGAACTCCTCATCCGATCCGGGCGATGTGTTCCTCCAAGCGGCAAAGAAGAATTCTTCATCCCGGCGACGTCTTCCTCCAAGCGGCAGCAACGTCTTCTTCCTTCCGGCAGCATCTTCCATCAAGCGGCATCTTCAATCTTCTTTCTTCGCTCCGCCGCCGCGGAGCATCCATCCCGGCCGACGACTGAACGACAAATGAGGTACCTTTAAATGACGTCATCCAAGATGGCGTCCGCCGAATTAAGGTAGATTGGTTCAGCCAATCGGATTGAACTTGAATCTGATTGGCTGATTCAATCAGCCAATCAGATTTTTCTACCTTAATTCCGATTGGCTGATAGAATCCTATCAGCCAATCGGAATTCGGCGGACGCCATCTTGGATGACGTCATTTAAAGATACCTCATTCGTCGGCCGGGATGGATGCTCCGCGGCGGCGGAGCGAAGAAAGAAGATTGAAGATGCCGCTTGATGGAAGATGCTGCCGGAAGGAAGAAGACGTTGCTGCCGCTTGGAGGAAGACGTCGCCGGGATGAAGAATTCTTCTTTGCCGCTTGGAGGAACACATCGCCGGGATGAAGATTTCTACTTTGCCGCTTGGAGGAACACATCGCCCGGATCGGATGAGGAGTTCGGCCCGGTGTGGTGAAGACAAGGTAGGGAGATCTTCAGGGGGGTAGTGTTAGGCTTTTTTAAGGGGGGTTTGGGTGGGTTTAGAATAGGGGTATGTGGGTGGTGGGTTGTAATGTTGGGGGGGGGTATTGTATATTTATTGAAATGCAAAAGAGCTGAATTCTTTGGGGCATGCCTCACAAAAGGCCCTTTTAAGGGCTGGTAAGGTAAAGAGCTTTGAACTTTTTTTAATTTAGAATAGGGCAGGGATTTTTTTTTATTTTGGGGGGCTTTATTATTTTATTAGGGGGCTTAGAATAGGTGTAATTAGCTTAAAAATCTTGTAATCTTTTTTTTATTTTTTGTAATTTAGTGTTTGTTTTTGTAATTTAGTTTAGTTTATTTAATTGTATTTTTAGATAGATATTTGTAGTTTATTTAATTTATTGATAGTGTAGGTGTATTTGTAACTTAGGTTATGATTTATTTTACAGGTAATTGGGTAATTATTTTAACTAGGTAGATATTAAATAGTTAATAACTATTTAATAGCTATTATACCTAGTTAAAATAATTAACAATTTACCTGTAAAATAAATATAAACCCTAACATAGCTACAATGTAATTATTAATTATATTGTAGCTATCTTAGGGTTTATTTTATAGGTAAGTATTTAGATTTAAATAGGAATATTTTAGTTTATAATATGAATTAGATTAATTTAATAAGAATTTAGTTAGGGTTAGATAGAGTTAATATAGTTAATATAAATACTATAGTAACTATATTAACCCTAATATAATTAGGGTTAATATATAGTTAATATATATAATGTAATAACTATATTAATTATAATATTCTTAGGGTTAATATAGATAACATAGCTGGCGGCGGGGTAGGTAGATTAAATTAGGGGTTAATAATTTTAATAGAGATGGCGGCGGTGTAAGGGGCTTACATTAGGGGTTAATACTATTAATATAGCTGGTGGCGGTATAGGAGGATTAGATTAGGGGTTAATAATTTTTATATAGGTGGCGGCGGTGTAAGGGGTCAGATTAGTGGATAGATAAGGTAGGTGGCGGCGGTTTTAGGGGCTCAAAGTAGGGGGTTAGTTTATCTAGATGGCGGCGGTTTAGGGGTTAATAACTTTATTAGGGATTGCGGCGGGGGATCGCGGTTGACAGGTAGATAGACATTGCGCATGCGTTAGGTGTTAGGTTTTATTTAGCAGATCGCGGGTGACAGCTAGATAGACATTGCGCATGTGTTAGGTTTATTTTGTAGCTAGTTTAGGGAGTTACGGGGCTCCAATAGTCAGCGTAAGGCTTCTTACGGCTGCTTTTTGTGGCAAGGTGAAAATGGAGTAAGATTTCTCCATTTTCGCCACGTAAGTCCTTACGCTGCATATTGGATACCAAACTGCGCTGGTTTGGTATACCTGCCTATGGCCCAAAAAACTACGGGCGACGGCAGAAATATACGGGCGTAACTTCTAGGTTACGCCGTATATAGGATACCAAACCAGCGCAAATATTGGCGTCGCCGGCTTTTGCGGGCGACGATTTTTATCGGATCGACCCCTAAATGTTTACATATTACTTTTATTGTAAATGGAAGGCCCCACGGTTAAGGAGTATTGCAAGCAAAAAAATATCTCACGGAAAGGTTGAAATATATGTTAAAAAATGTGTACATTTAAAATAGATTAAAGGGACATAAAAGTGCTAAAAAGAAAATACTCCAATTTGTTAGACCATTACGTTACTGCACTATTGTTTGCATATTACAATTAATTCAACCCTTTGCAATGGGGAAAAAACACACAGTTAAAGTCAACTTTAGAGCAGCAATGCACCACTGGGAGCTTGCTGAACAACTTTTTAAATCACAATTTGAAATAAATTGTTTATTGTTTAAAATAGAGAGATAGGACAGCAGCACAGATAGGCATCTTTCTTCCTCAGTCCATAGCCCAAGGGGGGCTGCAAATTTGTGGTGCTTCCACACCCCTGTAGAACCACCACTGATCTCTTTGTAGTCTATGCTATGATTTATAACTAGGAACAATGACAACGGCTCCATGGATATACTCTAATCCATTATCTTATTTAATTTTTTCTACAAAATTCACCATTCACAATTAAAGTATGTAGGGGATCTTTGTAGATTAATTAATTTGATAAGCTTTATCAAGTAATACCATTTCTGGTTATAAAATTGATTTTGCTTTTCTTATGACCAGTAATACTGCTAAAAATAGTTATTAAAGAAAATACACAACTAATACTTAAAGGGCCAGTAAACCTAAAAAATAATGTTTTATAATTCTGCACATAGTGCAGAATTATATAACATTATATTAGCAAAAACAGAAGAGAGACAGAGCGCAACCACCTCTGAGCGTAAAACTGTTTAATACAAACTCTCAGTTAAAAAAATACAGAGACCAGTGCATAACAAGCACGTACATAAGACAAAAAAAAATGCAGTCATAAAAAAGTCACCACCGTTCCAGATCCTCCTTAAATCTCCAGAGCGTGCTGTTCTGTTCCCTTGTTCCACTGCTCATCTGAGATCCCCAGGAGCGGGTAGCGAGGACAACCAGGATGCCACCGAAAGTAGTTCAGGTAACTACTATGTCACGGATCCACCGTCCCACAGTCTGAAGCTGTTGATGGCTACTACACTGTAGCCAGGTTCTGAAGTGCACTCTACGCGTTTCGTCGGGTTGCGACCCGACTTTGTCAAGAGATAATTCAATGCTAATAGGCAGTTCCTTTTAAAAGTGGCGGTTTTGACACACCTCCAAAATCCAACGATCTGATTGGCTGAATGTCGTAAATCAAATCTCATTGCTTTCCTTTCATGTGGCTGATCACATTTAGCTGCCTCAAAGCAAAAGAACCGCGCTTGAGGCAGCTAAATGTGATCAGCCACATGAAAGGAAAGCAATGAGAGGATGAACTCTATTGACTATATGATTTACGACATTCAGCCAATCAGATCGTTGGATTTTGGAGGCGTGTCAAAACCGCCACTTTTAAAAGGAACTGCCTCTTAGCATTGAATTATCTCTTGACAAAGTCGGGTCGCAACCTGACGAAACGCGTAGAGTGCACTTCAGAACCTGGCTACAGTGTAGTAGCCATCAACAGCTTCAGACAGTGGGACGGTGGATCCGTGACGTAGTAGTTACCTGAACTACTTCCGGTGGCGTCCTGGTTGTCCTCGCTACCCACTCCTGGGGATCTCAGACGAGCAGTGGAACAAGGGAACAGAACAGCCCGCTCTGGAGATTTAAGGAGGATCTGGAACGGTGGTGACTTTTTTATGACTGCATTTTTTTGTCTTATGTACGTGCTTGTTATGCACTGGTCTCTGTATTTTTTTAACTGAGAGTTTGTATTAAACAGTTTTACGCTCAGAGGTGGTTGCGCTCTGTCTCTCTTCTGTTTTTGTTATAGCCCTTTCCTTGGGAGCAGGAGCACAGTTTTTGCGTCCCTGAACAGAGCGGCATCCTACCCTGGGTCAACACTCCCACCGACATTTGGGAAGTATACATATTCTGCATTTATTACTTGGGATTGTGTTTCTTACCTTTTTTCACCTTTTTATATTGTGTTTCTTTAATTTATTATTTCATTTGTTTATCCCTGTGGTTATTTGCTGTTAGCCAATTTATCTGGTCACATTTTATATTGTCAATTGGTATATTTTATACCCGTTGTTCAAGTGTATATTCCTACAACACATGTGATTAGTATTTCTTACTGCAGACACTAGGGGAACCTCCCTTGGTGACAATTTATGACCAGCAGAAGCAAACAACTCGGCTTTTGCACATTGCATAATATGGTTAGAAACCATTTTTTTATCATGTTTTTATCACAGAGCGAATCTGGCCAGCTGTCTAGTCACAGCCCGGCCCGACTGTACCGGCCGCTAGCAGGGGGTGTCAATCAACCCAATCGTATTCGATCGGGTTGATTTCTGTCCGCGGCCTCAGAGGCAGCGGACAAGTTATGGAGCAGCGGCCCCTTAATCTTTGTAAAACTATATTCAGTTTAAAAGAAATCAATCTATAGTGACCATATATTCTACATTTTACAGTTTGGGGGGAGCAATAAGTCAAGTAGGTCTGTGGGTGGAGTTTGGGGTGTTTCATGGACAGTGCTGGACAAACCGGGAGCATGGTCCAGGGTGTAGTGAGTAGGGTTGCCACCTCGGCCATGTTTTCCTGGACAATTATGAGTTATGCATGCTCCAGGGTAAGCAGGGTGGAACATGTATTGTGCCTCCGGACTAGGGATGTGTTTATATCCGAATTCGAATATTAGAACGAATGTTATTGTAGAAATTCGATTTACATAATAGAATGTTGATAAGAACAAATATTCTTAAAAATTCGATTTTCGAATGTTATTTACAGTTTTCGAATGTCACATTTGAATTTGAATGTCACATTCGAATTCGAATGTTACATTCGAATATCACATTCGAATTCGAATATTACATTAATAAAACACAATTGTAGACTAGAAACACTATTTCGAATGTCACATTCAAATCGAATATCACATTCGAATCCAATGTTACATTCGAATTCGAATATTACATTTATAAAACACAGTATTAGACTAGAAATACTATTTTGAATTCGAATGTCACATTCGAATTTGAATATTACATTTATTAAACATAGTTGTAGACTAGAAATACTATTTGAAATTTGAATGTCACATTCGAATTCGAATGTCACATTCGAATTTGAATATTACATTTCGAAATTGAATGAATACATAGCTAAACATTCTATTATTCGAACGAATATTTTCGAATTTTATTGAAAAATTCGTAAACGAAAATTCGAAAATAGAATGTTAGAATGTTATATAAACATTCGAAATTCGAACGAACGAATGTATCAAAATTCGTTTTAAATTTCGAATTTTTAGAAACATTCGCCCATCCCTACTCTGGACATCGCATGAATAGTGCTGATGAACAGCACAATACATGTTTCTCCCTGCTTATTACCCTGCAGCATGTATAACTCATAAGTGTCCAGGAAAATATGGCAGAAGTGGCAACCCTAGTAGTGAGGCAGTTCAAGGGTGTGGCTATGTGGTCCAGAGGTGTGGCTGAGTGGTCCAGGGTGTGACTAAGTGGTCCAAGGATGTGGTCTAGGAGGTCCAGGGTTTTTGAAGGAATAGTTGTAGGAACCATCATTCTTACCCTTCCTTGTATGCCCAGCAAGCATTTAGTGGAGCTTCTTACCCGTTGCTGCTTGTAGAGCAAATAAAGCAAGCTGGTCTACTGGATGTTTGCATTATCACTGATTTGATGTGATTGCTGCATAATTGCGAAGTGACATAATTTTGCCAGGACAGTCTTGGGTTTTGGTCTTCTGTCCCATGTTATAATTATCTTAAAAGTCCTCCTGTATTGTAAATATCTGCGATAAGGGCTAAACACGGATGTCTGTAGCATGACAATTACTGTAGATACACAGGGTATTTTTGATGTAATATATGTTTGTATAATGCAGCGTCTGAGTCTCTTGCACTTTATATTTAAATATCACAATAATAAAAAATATTTAAATTGGTGGCCTGGCATCTGTGAATCTATTGAAGTTTACAGATTAATTATAATAAAATATTTAGGGCCAGATAACAAGTGGAGTTTTAAATAGCTGAGTAAAACCAGCGCACGCTAATGTGCGCTGGTACTACAAGTTGTCACGAGTGCTCGCTTCTATGGGCTCCTATAGGAGCCTCGTTCTCATGCCATGAGACACGGCATGAGAACCTCACGCATCGAAGGGGGTACGTAGTGCAGCGATAGCAGCAAAGTGTAAATGTATATGAATATATACATATTTATGTGTTTAAATGTGTATATACACATATTAAAGGGATAGTAAAGTCCAAATTTAAACTTTGATGATTCATATAGGGCATGCAATTTTAAACAACTTTCAAATTTACTTTTATCATCAAATTTGCTTTGTTATCTTGTTATTCTTAGTTGAAAGCTAAACCTAGGTAGTCTCATATGCTAATTTCTAAGTCCTTGAAGGCCGCCTCTCATCTAAATGCATTTGACAGTTTTTCACAACTAGAGGGTGTTAGTTCATGTGTTTCATATAGATAACACTGTGCTCACGCACGTGGAGTTATTTAAGTCAGCACTAATTGCCTAACATGCATGTCAGTCAAAAGATCTGAGATAAGGAGGCAGTCAGCAGAAGCTAAGATACGAAGTAATTACAGAGGTAAAAGTATATTTCTGTAACAGTGTTGGTTATGCAAAACTGAGGAATGGTAAATAAAGGGATTAGCTATCTTTTTAAGCAATAGCATTTTTGGTGTTTACTATTCCTTCAACACATATAAATATATATGTATATATTCATACCCATACAGTGCATATACAAGTTATATTTACACTATACTGTAGTCTATTAAGTGTACAATAGCAATATGTCTAAAAAAAACCAAATATGTACATTTTACATTGAGTGTTTTAAGGCAGAGTATGCGAAGCAATGGAAAAATTTAGTGGGCGTGGTCAATACTCTAGGAAATAAAATATTTCAACTGTTGGCATCTATGAACTTTTTTATTATTAGCATGTCTTGCTGAGAAGTAGACACCAATAGAAAGATAACTTTTATATATTTTTGTATTTTATTTGAAAAATACGAGCTAAACAGAGAAAAAAAACTTAGTATATAGGGGCCGATATAACAAAGTGCGAGCAGACATGATCCGCTGTAGCGTATCATGTCCATCGCACATCGATAAATGCAGACAGCGTATGCTGTCGGCATTAATCATTGCACAAGCAGTTCTGGTGAACTGCTTGTACAATGCCGCCCCCTGCAGATTCGCTGCCAAGCAATCGGCCTCTAGCAGGGGGTATCAATTAACCTGATGGTATGCGATCGGGCTGATTGATGTCCGCCGCCTCAGAAGAGGCATACGAGTTACATTCAGGGCCATTCAGCCCTTGTCAAATCGGCCCCATAGTGTTTAACCCCTTAAAGACCAAGGACCTGCCAGGCACGTCCTACAAAAAGTGTCAGATAATGACCAAGGACGTGCCTGGCACGTCCTCTGGGGTTTCAAGCGGTGGAAGCGATCTTGATCGCTTCCAGCCGCTTTCAGGGTATACCCTTTTTAAGCACACCGATGCAGAGAGGGTCACTCTGGTAGCTGATTTCCTGTCAGTGAGGCTGATGGGTCCGGCAGTGTGCGTGGGGGGGGGGCACTACACTATGGGACATCAATAGTGAAAGGGAAGGAGGGAGAGTGATTCAAGTATTAGAAAAAGAGATCTGGGAGGGGGAGGGTATTGAGAGGGGGCAGCTACACTACAGAAAATGGGGCAAATATAAAAAAGGGGCACATTTTTTTTGTAAACTGGGTACTGGCAGACAGCTGCCAGTACCTAAGATGGCGGCCAATAGGTCGAGGGGGGAGGCTTAGAGAGCTGTTTGGGGGGGATCAGGGAGGTTGGGGGATCCTACACCTCAAAAAAAATCTATAAAAAAAAAAAAATCTATAAAAAAAAAAAACACCCTTGGGAGGCTGATCTCTACACTAAAGCTAAAATTAACCCTACAAACTCCCTAATTAACCCCTTTACTGCTGGGCATAATAAAAGTGTGGTGCGCAGCAGCATTTAGCGGCCTTCTAATTACCAAAAAGTAATGCCAAAGCCATAAATATCTGCTATTTCTGAACAAAGGGGATCCCAGAGAAGCATTTACAACCATTTGTGCCATAATTGCACAAGCTGTTTGTAAATAATTTCAGTGAGAAACCTAAACTTTGTGAAAAAGTTAGTGAAAAAGTGAACAATTTTATTTTTTTATTGCATTTGGCGTTGAAATGGTGGCTTGAAATATACCAAAATGGGCCAAGATCAATACTTTGGGTGGTCTACTAAAAGAAAATATATACATGTGAAGGGTTATGCAGGGATTCCTGACAGATATCAGTGCTCTAATGTAACTATTGCTAATTTTGGAGAGAAAAAAATGGTTTGGAAATAGGAAAGTGCTACTTGTACTTATTGACCTATAACTTGCAAAAAAAAAGCAAAGAACATGTAAACATTTGGGTATTTCTAAACTCAGGACAAAATTTAGAAACTATTTAGCATGGGTGTTTTTTGGTGGTTGTAGATGTGCAACAGATTTTGGGGGTCAAAGTTAGAAAAAGTGTGTTTTTTTTCCATGTTTTTCATTATATTTTATAAAGAGTTTTTAATAGTAAATTATAAGATATGAAAATAATGGTATCTGTAGAAAGTCCATTTAATGGCGAGAAAAAACGGTATATTATATGTGTGGGTACAGTAAATGAGTAAGAGGAAAATTACAGCCAAACACAGCAGAAATGTAAAAATAGCCTTAGTCCTTAACGGTAAGAAAATTTAAAAAAAATGGTCTGGTCACTAAGGGGTTAAAGGGACATGAAACACAATTTTTTTTTCTTTCATGATTCGGATAGAGCATGCAATTTTACACAACTTTCCAGTATATTTCTATTATCTAATTACTTTTATTCTCTTTTTATTCTTTGTTGAAATGTATACCTAGGTAGGTTCAGAAGCTGCTGATTGGTGGCTGCTCACATATGCCCTTTGTAATTGCTTTTTCAGTGTATTGCTGCTCCTTCAACAAAGGATATCAAGAGTATGAAGCAAATTAGATAATAGAAGTAAATTGGAAAGAAACATTTTGTGTTTCATGTCCCTTTAAGTATAGAAGTTTAAAGTACAGATATAAAAATTCAGGAAGTTGACCCTGCTCTAAATAGAATTTGAAATATAAAAAATATATGAGAGTGAACAAGTTGAATCATTGTTTAGCAGATTCATATTTCAAACATAGCACCTAACAGCCGTTAATATCACAAACCGGGGCAAAGGTCGAGGGTGTGAACAAGAGACAGAGTGATGAAGACATTTTATTGCCTATAACTGCTTTTAAACAGTTGAATAGGACATGGTACTTGTCAGTAAGTTGAAATTAAAAGACAATAGTTAAAAGTTAAATAAAAACATGGATCCCTTGAGACTTCTTTATGGGGTAGAGGCAGAATTCTGTTAATGTATTTATTTATTATGAGCATTGGAAACCTTATTACATTGTGTTTTATATATTATTGTGTATTTTGTTGAATATACAATTTTATATGTGCTTAACCAGAGCGAACACTTGGCTCTTTAAAGGGACAGTATACACCAATTTTCATATAACTGCAGGTAATAGACACTACTATAAAGAATAATATGCACAGATACTGATATAAAAATCCAGTATAAAACCGTTTAAAAACTTATTTAGAAGCTTCCAGTTTAGCTCAGTTGAAAAGGTTACTGGAACACCCACTGCAAGTGGGAAATAGCAGACACTCCCCCTTCCTCTGTATATGAAACGACCCTTTACACAAACAGGAGCAAGCTGGAGTAGGTATACGCCGGTATTCTCCTAAAACTTGGTTAGGAGTCTGAAAATCAGAGCAATGTTATATAAAAATAAGTAAAACTATCAATATTTTTTTTTAAACCTCTATGGGCTATATAAACATCACCTACAAAACATTTATGCAAAGAAAAATCTAGTGTATAATGTCCATTTAAGTGTCTCTCAAAACAACAGAGTGCATTATTTTGTGCTTGGGCCCATAAAAAAGGTTATTTTTTAGCTTTCCTTTTACTTTTAATGGATAGTGCAGGGATCGCTATTATTATCACTCTTGTTACAAGTGGTGAGTTAAGAGTTAAAGGGACATGAAACCCAAAATTGTACTTTCATGGTTCAGATAGAACATACAATTTTAAACAACTTATCAATTTTGTTTCTGTTGACTAATTTGCTTAATTCTTTGGGTATTTTTTGTAGAAAAGAATACATAGGTAGGCTCAGGACCTGGAAGCTAGCTGCTGATTGGTGGCTGCTCATATATGTCTGTTGTCATTGGCTTACAGATGTGTTCAGCAAGCTCCAAATAGGAAATTTGCTGCTCCTTCAATAATAGTTACAGTACCAAGAAAATGAAGCAAAATTATTAATAGAAGTAAATTGCAAAGTTTTCCAAAAGTGTATGCTCTATCTGAATCTTAAATGAAACATTTTGGGTTTCATGTCCCTTTAAGCACTTGAGAGCGACACAAAATGCTGCTGAACGATGTTGAGCTTTTGAAGACCTGAAGAAAACCATTATCACATGCTTGATAATTTACAAAACAAAACATGTAAATTATTTGGACATAAAGTAGTTAATTTATACTATTACTATTATTACATCTAAAAATAAAGATTTAGTTCTGAAAAAAAAGGTTTAAACTCTGATTTAAAGGTTATATGACAAGGTGTGGGACTGGAAAGGGCTCAAAGGTATATATGTGCGTGTGTATTTACATGTCTAAGTATGTGTGTGTGTTTGTGTGCCTATATACTACAGGCATGATTTAGAATGTGATTGGATAACTGTGAACACAGCTAGAGTCCCCATAATTGGGTGTTGTAGTTTGTTTAGTTTGTTTTTATTTAAAATGTTCCTAATGGTTAACTATTTTGTTTTGTTTTTTCTTGGAAGATCACATTACAGATGGAAAAAGTGTAACATTTACATTGCTGTTATTTCTGTCTTCACATTTCAAAAAGCTGCAGTTTCATAAGGGTGTGTAAACTTTTTATATACACTGTATGCATGGTGAAGTGTTTTATACTTACAATTCAATGGTGTACTGTAATATCAAAGTGAAAGAACTACATTACTTCAGAGGAGACTGGAGTTTTTCAGTGAGCTTTCATAGAATTCTTTCCAAAATCCAGATTATTATTATTATTATTATTATTATTATCGGTTATTTGTAGAGTGCCAACAGATTCTGCAGCGCTAAGATGTTAGCAGGCCCTAGACCAGCGGTCGCCAACCAGTGTCCTTGGACCACTGGTGGTCCACGAGAAGTAGTTGGTGGTCCTTGACACCATCAAGCAGGAATTAATCCCCTCTGATGGTGTCACCCCCGTCGCTCCGCATCACCCTACAGTGCCTGGCTGGACATCAGTGAAAACCGACGGAGGAGGAGTTAAATTACAATCTCCCTACACACGTTGCGTAGTACAACTTGCGTAGCTAGATTGTATTTTTAACTCCTCCCGCTCAAAGGAAGATGCTTCCATTCTAAAGCCAGCAGAGGTTGGTATAGTCTTGACTTGAAATGGTGAATCTTTTTTTTCAAAAAAAATCTTATATTTAATTTATTTTCTTCTTTTTACCTGTCTCTTTGTAGTTGTTTTCCTAATTCCTTCACATGGACTTACATCACTGTTTGTCTTCCTCTGCTCCATCATCTTTTTTTAAAATTAAATATTATTATTTTTTTATTCTAATAATTTTCCGCGCACAAAGCCATTTAATAATTTTCCTGCGCATAAAGCCATTCCACCTGAATTCCAGTAATTGCCATCCAGCAGATCAGCCATATCCCACCAGTATTATAGTAATTGCCAGTAACATCAGTCGTGGTTAGCTCACATCCATATTGAGAGCTTTCTGATATAAACTTAATTTTTTACTCCAATATCTGTCCATGATCAAAAGTAGTTTTGAATAATTCCCAAGTGGGGAGGTAACTTGGAAGTCTTGTGGTTCTTTTAAACATAATTCTTTTTTCCCCACTTTCTGCCTCTCTGTTTCTGTAATTTGGAAGTATTCTCTCAGTTCAGTCATTCAGTTAGTTAATTCCAAAAAATGTTTTTAAACATGTGTAAATATATACATAATGTAAACTTAGCTATGGTTATACTAGTTATGTACAGCATGTGTGTGTGTTTGTATATGTATATATATATATATATATATATATATATATATATATATATATATATATATATATATATATATATATATATATATATACATTATACAGGTTTGTACCTTTCTAAAAAAAACTCATGTTAGTGGTCCACAGGATTCTAAATTGTGAGTTTAGTGTCCCTGAGGTCCGAAAGGTTGGCGACCCCTGCCCTAGACTATCACTCAAGCAACAAAATATTACATTTAACATGTAATATGAACACAAAAATAGCTCTATTAATTTAACTTGAGCAATGTTAACACACAATAGTGCTAATATGTTTGGACTTCACTTAGTATCTGGGCCAAAAGTGTTTTAATTATAATGCAGTGTGTGTATATATTACTTAAGATGTAAACTTGTATTGTAATAATATTTATAATGATATCTTTAAATGTATTATTTGAATTGTGCAATATTTTAATTAGAAAAATTTGAATCAATACAGTATATATTTCTAACTATCTTTAAATTTAATATTCAAATTATGCAATATTAACATTAGAAAGATTTGAATCAGTATATTTCTATCTGTTATTAGTATCAATTTACTAAATTTCCTCCCACATGCGCTATTGAACTTCTGAATAGTATTTGTTAAATCCAATGTTACATACAAAATTTTAATGTAGATATTTGAACTAATTACGAACATTTGAAAACAAAAGTAACATTTGAAAATCATAAATAACATTCATAAAACGAATATTAAGGTTTTTTTTGTCCTTATCGACATTCATTGTTTGTCCAAACAAGCGAATGTCCACAAGACTATTTGTTCAACCAAACAAATTGTACTTTTAACACATTCGCTCATCCTTAGTCACATTTCCCAAGTAAACCATTGACAGGCAAAGTTATAAAAAGTAACTGTGTATAACATAAAGTTACTTTTCTGCTTGTATTTGTAACATTTTGGAAGGCACAACTGGTCAAAGGAATATGAAACCCAACAATTTTCTTTTGTGATTCAGACAGAGGGGCCCATTTATCAAGCTCCGAACGGAGCTTGTGGGCCCGTGTTTCTGGCGAGTCTGAAGACTCGCCAGAAACGCCAGTTATGAAGCAGCGGCCTAAAGACCACTGCTCCATAACCCTGTCCGCCTGCTCTGATGAGGCGGACAGGAATCTCCGGAAATCAACCCGATCGAGTACGATCGGGTTGATTGACACCCCCCTGCTGGCGGCTGATTGGCCGTGAGTCAGCAGGGGGCGGCGTTGCACTAGCAGCTCTTGTGAGCTGCTGGTGCAATGCTGAATATGGAGAGCGTATTGCTCTCCGTATTCAGCGAGGTCTTGCGGACCTGATCCACACTGTCGGATCAGGTCCGCAAGACCTTTGATAAATAGGCCACAGAGGATAGCATTTAAAAAAAGTTTCTAATTTACTTCTATTATCAAATTTGCTTTGTTCCCATGATATTCTGTGTTGAGGAGATACCTAGGTAGGCATCTGGAGCACTATATGGCAGGAAATAGTGCTGCCCTCTAGTGCTCTTGCAAATGAATAACATTCTTGCAAAACTGATGCCATATAGTGTTCGAGAAATTGTCCGGCTCTAAAGCTTTTAAACAAAAGATACCAAGAGAACAAAGTAAAATTGATATTAGTAGTAAATTAGAAATTTGTTTAAAATCGCATGCTCTATCTGAATCATAAAAGAAAAAAAATGGGATTTCCTATCCCTTTAACAGAAAATGTCTTATTCAAAGCACAAGGTAGAGCAAGCTATTTAAATCAGATCACATTTATGTGTATTTTGTGGCTTTTGCCTTAAAGGTCATTTCACATTTTTTTCGTTATAGAGGGTCAGGTTGGCATCTCCTTTGCCTTAATCTGATGCCCATTACTAGGTCAAGAAAATAGAGAGACGCACTCACTGAGACAGAACAATAGCTAGAAAAACTTCTGTGCTTGTCCACAAGGCCAGTGCCACTCAGGGTGCAGTCTCTTTTAGCACACTATGCCTTTTCACAGAATAAAAATATCCTGTAGCATATCAGTCTGATCCTGCCCAATGACAGTCCAGCGCCAAAATACCAGGCAATTCTTCTCTGAACAAGACAAACAACAAACCCCAGACGTACGTTTCGGCCTCTCTTGGGCCTCGTCAGTGAGGTGCAGTTGCATATCTCTAAGGGCATGTGTGCAAGGAGTCCACGTCTGGTTTCCCCCTTTTACTCTTAGGGTGACCTAAGAGTAATTTACATAAAATCAAGAAAATAGAGAGACGCACTCACTGAGACAGAATAATAGCTAGAAAAACTTCTGTGCTTGTCCACAGTGCCAGTGCCACTCAGGGTGCAGTCTCTTTTTGCACACTATGACTTTTCACAGATCGTCTGGGGTTGTTGTTTCTCTTGTTTAGAGAAGAATTGCCTGGTATTTCGGCGCCGGACTGTCATTGGGCAGGGTCAGACTGATATGCTACAGGATATTTTTTCTCTGTGAAGGGGCATAGTGTGCTAAAAGAGTATGCACCCTGAGTGGCACTGAAAATGAACAGGCAGAGAAGTTCTTCTAGCTTTGTTCTGTCTCAGCTAAGTGCATCTCTCTCTCTTTTTATAATTATGCCCATTACTAGGTCTCGCATTCTTCTTATCTCCTACATCCCAATAGTATAGCTAATGAAAATAGTACATTAATGATTACAACTAGTCAACAGAATTAATAAATTAAGTGTATACTTGTGTGGGCCTTTTACTTGCTCACTATAATCTGTCTATTGTTATCTCTGCCAGATGTCAGTCTGAACTCCTATTGTTTCATATGGCATTTATGACTTCAAAGGTGCAGAATGTAAAAAGCAACTCGGGAAGCAGTTCAAAACTCTTTGAATAAATGATAACTTTGAAAACAAGCACATGTTGGCACAGAAGGACATAACCACATGAAAAATATTATTTGTGCATGAACTTTAATGTAAGAGTGAAGCCGAACAGATGCTTAACAGTTTTATAAATGTTGACCATTGTGTCTCAGATTTCAGTTTTGCAGCTTAGTTATATCTGATTGGACACAGGAGGTGTATAGGGTGTATATTCCTGGACTGCGTTAGACTTAAAAACCCATTAGAAGAAGAAGTTAGCACGGCCGCGCTAAATCCAGGAGCCAGATAAAGGGGCATATTTATCAAGCTCCAAATGGAGCTTGATGCGCCGTGTTTCTGGCGAGCCTGCAGGCGGACGGACATCGCCGGAAATCAACCCAATCGAGTACAATCGGGTTGATTGACACCCCCCTGCTGGCGGCCTATTGGCCGCGAGTCTGCAGGGGGCGGCGTTGCAACAGCAGCTCTTGTGAGCTGCTGGTGCAATGCTGACTACGGAGAGCGTATTGCTCACCGTATTCAGCGAGGTCAGTCGGACCTGATCCGCACTGTCGGATCAGGTCCGACAGACCTTGATAAATAGAGGCCCATGAGTTAGTGCTGTCTTCTGTCTCTTAATGGGACACTCAAGACAAAATAAACTTTTATGATTCAGATAGAGAATGCAGTTTTAAGACACTTTGCAATTTTTTTCCCATTATCAAATTTTGTACAGTCTTTTGCACACTTTCTGGGGAACAAGATCTTATTGAGCATGTGCACAAGCTCACGGGGTATACGTATGTTTGTCTGATGTCTGTCACATGATACAGGGGGACAAGAAATGGAAGAAAAAATAAATTTGTCAGAAAAAAAATCTACTGCTTATGCTTAGTTAAAATTCAGAGTAGGTGTTAAATCATTGTTTTTTTATTATGCACTTGTTAATTATGAAATTCTACTGCATTGAGTGGTCCTTTTAGTGCTGACATTAGCGCAGAAGCCTGTTTTCAGCACGATTCGGCATTAGCGCAGCCATCCTTCTGTGCACTATTCAGGTTAGTGCGGCCCTCTGTCTCCTAAGATACTGGTCTTAGCGCAGAAGCCTGTCTACAGCGCGCTACCCGAATCTGCATTAGCGCAGCCATACATCAGGTTAGCGCAGTCCTCCTTCTCAAAGGTAAGTGATGCTGACATGGAATTGGTCAATAAATAGTTGGGATAGGTTAAGGACCTGATACCAGTCCCACTCATCTTCCTGTAGGGCATACACTTTCTCCTCCATGCCATACTCTTTTTAGTTTTATCTTGGTTTGGTACTAAAAAGATAAAAAACAAAAATATACAAATATTAGTAAAAGGAATTTGTAAAGTAAAAACTATTAGTACAAATAAATGAATTTGTGTTTTATTAATAACAACAAGTTACAAAATATTTATATTAACATATGAGTGGGAGAAAAATAAAACATTTATGCTGGTCACAGCCATGATTGTAGCCATATCAGTACCTCCTACAATAGCCTACACAGCCAGCCTAGAGGTCCTTCCTCTCAGTAATTCCTTAATATGCAATAGCTCTTGAGGTACACCCCCCAGTATCAAATGCATAGCACCCCTTGCACTTATGATGCCTTATGCATATTTTCTGATTGCAATTGATCTGTTCCTGCCCAGATAACACCCCACCTGCCTACATTTGTTATCCCACTGCTAGTTCCTCAAGTTGCTGTGCCCTCTCCACACAGGCCTCAATCAGAGCGTCTTTTATTGCAGTCCCCCTTTCTGCCACGCCCCCTCTACAGACCTAAATTTTCACTCTGGCCTCTGTTTTCCTCTCCTAAGATGATGCACTGCTCTTAGCCCCTCACTAGCACATCAAGAACCCCTTTCTTTGTGTCCTAGAAAACTGCCACTTCCATTTACCTCTCCCTTTCATTTTATACCTCTCAACATTTCATCAAGACTTTCTGGGACCTGTGAGGTGAGGGGTACTTGAGGGCTGTAGCCCAATTAATTTTTGGTTGGATCTGGGGCTGGAGAGACCACAGTTTGGCTGTGGGCAAGGTTAACCATGATCTTAGGGGGCTGTGGAAGAAGCCAAGGTAGTCCCTTGTTTACCCTGGAAATTGTGATACCTGCCTTGACAGGGAGACGGTGTCCATTGTAGTGCAACACCAGAAAACCCTGCAGTCGTAGTTATTCTTAATGTGTTAACTGTCCCTTTAACATTAACTTTGATGATTCAGATAGAGCATGCAATTTTAACCCCCTAACACCCATGACGTACCCTGTACATCACTTGTCGTTAAGACATTGTTTATAATAGCGAGGGTCTTGCCGTGAGCTGCAAGACAGCACTACTGGACCATCCCTCCCTCCTGCAGGCTTCCTAAAATAGTGCGGTCTTGCCACTGGCTGTTTTTTTAAAATGGTATGTTCTATCTGAATCATCAAAGAAAAGTTTTGGGTTTCACGTCCCTTTAAAGGGACAGTCTACACCAGAATTTGTATTGTTTAAAAAGATAGATAATCCCTTTTATTACCCATTCCCTAGTTTTGCATAATCAACACTGTTATATAAATACACTTTTAACCTCTGTGATTACCTTGTATCTAAGCCTCTGCAAACTGCCCCCTTATTTCAGTTCTTAGAGCTGTCTCCCTGGAACTCCACGTGCGTGAGCACAGTGTTATCTATATGACACACATGAACTAACACCCTCTAGTGGTGAAAAACTGTCAAAATGCCCTGAGAGAAGAGGCGGCCTTCAAGGGCTTAGAAATTAGCATATGAACCTCCTAGGTTTAGCTTTCAACTACAAAAACCAAGAGAACAAAGCAAAATTGGTGATAAAAGTAAATTGGAAAATTGTTTAAAATGACCTTCTCTATCTGAATCATGAAAGTTTATTTTGGACTAGACTGTCCCTTTAATAACAGAAGTAAATTGTACAGTTGTTCAACATTGCTTGTACTGTCTGAATCATGAAAGTTTAATTCGACTTTTACTGTCCCCTTAAATCTTAAAACTAAAATAAAAGGAAGATTACTTCCGCAGTAACTGTTCTCACCAGAATATCTCCTATCAATTAACATGATCTGTTGGCTCATTTGAGGGGAGGACTTTTGTGCAAATAATGTGCTGTAATATTTTCCCCGTTGACTTTTCATAGCAGCCTGAGGCTTTGAAACATTATTTTTACACCATAAGGAAAACAGTTTCACTTCTCCGCCCTAGAGCTTAGAGCTGACGTGTTCTGAACTGTGCGTGGAGGGAATACTATGTATAGTGTAAAAATATGCATTTTATAGTACAAATCTGTGGGAGAGGGAAGGATGGAGACAAAACCTATAATCCATTCCTATTATAACAATGATTCTTCGTTCCTGGTTTTCACACACTTTGTATAGAGGAAGTGTAAATTCAAACTCAGCAGTCGGCTATCAAAATAGCGTTAATATTAACTCAGGTTTCCAATTACATCATAAATCTGCACAAAACTGATTGCTGATTGGATTAGCCAAATTACTTTACTGTTACTAGTACACAGTAATAGTTCTCTAGCAAAACAGTGACATTTAAAAACTCATAATCTAGATTAAATATAGAAAATGCACAATAAAATTGCAGTTCTTTTATAAAACAAATTGTAATAATTCTACTAAAATGAATCTTAAAGGGAGATAAAACTCACAATTCTTCTTCCATGATTCAGAAAGAGCATGTGATTTTAAAAAAAACGTTCTAATTTACTTCTATTATCAAATTGTCTTTGTTTGCTTGGTATCTTTTGTTGAAAAGCAGGAGCGTGCACATGTCTGGAGCCCTATATGGCAGCAGTTCTGCAAAAATATTATCCATTTGCAAGAGCACAAGAGGGCAGCACTATTTCCTGCCTAGGTATCTCTTCAACAAAGAATATCATGGGAAGGAGACAAATTTGATAGAAGAAGTAAATTGGAAACTTTTTATTAATGGTATGCTCTGTCTGAATCACAGAAAATGTTTGGTTTCATATCCCTTTAACAGCAAAGGGAGCTCTTTTATTCTGTCCACCTGTTGAAGTCTAACAAAAGAGTATGATGTGTATCAGCAGATATTCCAACTGTCCTGCATTTTGCTAAATAATTCTAGTTTGGGACCCCTGTCCGGCAGCCCCTTTCACTTACAGAATTTGGGGATCTTCCAAAACCCACCCAGAAATAATAACCATGCCCCTGGACAGTCTTGACTCCGCCCACAAGATGGTGTCTATCAGAGAGAGAGAGTGAGTTGTAACAGTGGCACTAAAAAGAAAATGCTATTGAGAGGTTAAAAATGATTACTGACAGTCACCATCATACAGAGTCTGTACAAAGTGCCTGCACACCAGTATAATCATCTGGGTTGACCATCGCTGTAGTTTTAGCTGTAAATCATCAGCATAAGCCAATCATATTTAAATGTTCTTCATAAAGCTTATAGGATAAAATCAACATGGTGTGTAAATATTCTTTGCATTGCATATTTCTCATTCTCTGTTCAAAAAGAACACTATTCCTTGGGGACATTGTCAAATGATAACAAATAATTAACAAACTCAAAACCCACCCACAACAACCCTGCATACAAACACACCCTTACCACACCCCTGGTGCACCAAGGCCTTGCCCCCTGACTCCCATCCCAGACACTGCAGAGACTTTGTATGCATCAGAAATGTCAAACAATCAAGCTTATTTGAAATTCAGAAAACAGTGGTATAGGTGCTTATTTGTGCTATTTTCGTATGTGCATGGTCTTGCAGTGCCTTCTGCTCAGAGCAGTATTGCAAAATTTAAAACTGTTGAGATAGAAACTGCGGAGGTAAAGGGGTTACTAAATAATATTTGTTCAAGTTTTCCATTTTATTAAACGGATGCTCCTGTACTGACAACAAAACATGTTTTGCTCTTATGTTTGTTACGCGTTTCACTGTCTAATGAAGTGAGAGTTTTCATCCGGTGTACTCCTGTCCCGTGAAACAGCTATGTTTATGTATGTACTTGCACTTCCTGTTAGTTAAAAAAATAAAAAGATTTTAGTTTTTTTTTAATGCAAAAATATATTTTAACATAATTAGTAGTTTTATATTCATGATAGAAATGCTTAACTACATGGATATCAACAAATTGTTATGAAGTACATTTTTCAAACTACCAAAACTCCCCATTTAGTGCTAACCAATTAGGGGCTAGATTACAAGGGGAGCGCTATTTATCGCTCCTGCTAGTGTATTAACTGCGCTCAAATTCATCTTTGGGTAACGTGTATTGCAAGTTGAAAGTAAAAAGTTATTGCTCGTGTGCTAACCCAATGCACTCGAAAAAAAACCAAAGTAAGAATATTGAGACCACGTTAACGTATTCCCCCTAACACCCAACATGTCGCACAAACTCAATCTCATTTAACCAAGTGCACTAACCCAACATGAGAAATATTAATATTTCACAGCAGTGTTCTTCACATAGAAGAATATGTTCTATTTATGCATAACTGTGTATATATATATATATATATATATATATAATGTTTTTTGGTAATATATATACCTATAATATATATATATATATATATATATATATATATATATATATATATATATATATATATATATATATATATATATATATATATATATATATATATATATATATATATATATACTTTTATATAGGTATAGTTGTGTGTGTATATATATATATATATATATACGATCGTCTGGGGTTGTCATGTTCCTTGTTCAGAGGAGAATTGCCTGGTATCTCGGGGCTGGACTGACCTTACTTGGCGACATCAGACTGATATACTTCAGGAAAGTTTTCCTCTGTGAAAAGCACACTGGTCTAAAAGAGGCTGCTCCTGGGTGGTAAATCGCCATAGAACTAGCTGAAGAGCTGTTGTTCGTTCCTGGTAGAGCGCTTCTCTCTTTGTATGCAATATATATATATCTATTCAAAATACTTAGAACATATTCCCCTATGTGAAGAACATTGGAATGCGAAATATTTACACTACATACACAGTTAAACACTTTATTAAATATAAGACTTAACAAACAATGGAAAGCAATACCAAAGGTATTATAAATCAAACCTAGAGCAAAATAAAGTGATTATGGGGTAGATTTATTATATGCCGGTTCCGCAAATCATGTCTGCCCAGCATCGCTAAATGCACAAACATTTCTTGTGAAATGCTTGTGCAATGCCGCCCCCTGTACATTCACGGCCAACTGGCCACTTGCAGGGGGTGTCAATCATCCCAATCGGATCGTGATGATTGCAGTCCACCTGAAAGGTGGCAGACAAGTTAAAGAGCAGCGGTCTTACGTCCACTGCTTCTGCGAGCTGGAAACTTCGGGGGTAGATTGCAGCATCCGCTGCTTAATAAATCTACCCCTATGTTTTAATAATATATTAAACTATTATAATAAGCAGCCGTTATAAATAACTATATAAATAAAAAAAAAACACAAAGAAAACAGCTCTATAAAATCATATATACAAAATATTTATTTATTTCATGTAATTAGCAAGAGTCCATGAGCTAGTGATGTATGGGATATACATTCCTACCAGGAGGGGCAAAGTTTCCCAAACCTCAAAATGCCTATAAATACACCCCTCACCACACCCACAAATCAGTTTTACAAACTTTGCCTCCCGTGGAGGTGGTGAAGTAAGTTTGTGCTAGATTCTACGTTGATATGCGCTCCGCAGCAGGTTGGAGCCCGGTTTTCCTCTCAGCGTGCAGTGAATGTCAGAGGGATGTGAAGAGAGTATTGCCTATTTGAATTCAATGATCTCCTTCTACGGGGTCTATTTCATAGGTTCTCTGTTATCGGTCGTAGAGATTCATCTCTTACCTCCCTTTTCAGATCGACGATATACTCTTATACCTTTACCTCTACTGATTCTCGTTTCAGTACTGGTTTGGCTTTCTACTATATGTAGATGAGTGTCCTGGGGTAAGTAAGTCTTATTTTCTGTGACACTCTAAGCTATGGTTGGGCACTTTTATATAAAGTTCTAAATATTTTTTTGCGCCAAAAGTGTCGGCGTTACCGGATGTGGCGTCATTTTTGGCGCCAAAAGCATTTAGGCGCCAAATAATGTGGGCGTCTTTTTTGGCACTAAAAAAATATGGGCGTCATTATTGTCTCCACATTATTTAAGTCTCATTGTTTATTGCTTCTGGTTGCTAGAAGCTTGTTCACTGGCATTTTTTCCCATTCCTGAAACTGTCATTTAAGGAATTTGATCAAATTTGCATTATATGTTGTTTTTTCTATTACATATTGCAAGATGTCCCAGATTGACCCTGAATCAGAAGATACTTCTGGAAAATCGCTGCCTGATGCTGGATCTACCAAAGTTAAGTGTATTTGCTGTAAACTTGTGGTTTCTGTTCCTCCAGCTGTTGTTTGTAATGAATGTCATGACAAGCTTGTTAATGCAGATAATATTTCCTTTAGTAATGTTACATTACCTGTTGTTGTTCCATCAACATCTAATACTCAGAGTGTTCCTGTTAACATAAGAGATTTTGTTTCTAAATCCATTAAGAAGGCTATGTCTGTTATTCCTCCTTCTAGTAAACGTAAAAGGTCTTTTAAAACTTCTCATTTTTCAGATGAATTTTTAAATGAACATCATCATTCTGATAATGATTCCTCTGGTTCAGAGGATTCTGTTTCAGAGGTTGATGCTGATAAATCTTCATATTTGTTCAAAATGGAATTTATTTGTTTTTAACTTAAAGAAGTCTTAATTGCATTAGAAATAGAGGATTCTGGTCCTCTTGATACTAAATCTAAACGTTTAAATAAGGTTTTTAAATCTCCTGTAGTTATTCCAGAAGTTTTTCCTGTCCCTGATGCCATTTCTGAAGTAATCTCCAGGGAATGGAATAATTTGGGTAATTCATTTACTCCTTCTAAACGTTTTAAGCAATTATATCCTGTGCCATCTGACAGATTAGAGTTTTGGGACAAAATCCCTAAGGTTGATGGGGCTATCTCTACTCTTGCTAAGCGTACTACTATTCCTACGGCAGATAGTACTTCCTTTAAGGATCCTTTAGATAGGAAAATTGAATCCTTTCTAAGAAAAGCTTACTTATGTTCAGGTAATCTTCTTAGACCTGCTATATCTTTAGCAGATGTTGCTGCAGCTTCAACTTTTTGGTTAGAAGCTTTAGCGCAACAAGTATCAGATCATAATTCTCATAGCATTGTTAATCTTCTTCAACATGCTAATAATTTTATTTGTGATGCCATCTTTGATATCATTAGGGTTGATGTCAGGTATATGTCTCTAGCTATTTTAGCTAGAAGAGCTTTATGGCTTAAAACTTGGAATGCTGATATGTCTTCTAAGTCAACTTTGCTTTCCCTTTCTTTCCAGGGTAATAAATTATTTGGTTCACAGTTGGATTCTATTATTTCAACTATTACTGGAGGGAAAGGAACTTTTTTACCACAGGATAAAAAATCTAAAGGTAAATTTAGGTCTAATAATCGTTTTCGTTCCTTTCGTCACAATAAGGAACAAAAGCCTGATCCTTCCCCTACAGGAGCAGTATCAGTTTGGAAACCATCTCCAGTCTGGAATAAATCCAAGCCTTTTGGAAAGCCAAAGCCAGCTCCCAAGTCCACATGAAGGTGCAGCCCTCATTCCAGACCAGCTGGTAGGGGGCAGATTACGTTTTTTCAAAGAAATTTGGATCAATTCAATTCACAATCTTTGGATTCAGAACATTGTTTCAGAAGGGTACAGAATAGGCTTCAAGATAAGGCCTCCTGCAAGAAGATTTTTTCTTTCCCGTGTCCCAGTTAATCCAGTGAAGGCTCAAGCATTTCTGAAATGTGTTTCAGATCTAGAGTTGGCTGGAGTAATTATGCCAGTTCCAGTTCTGGAACAGGGGCTGGGGTTTTACTCAAATCTCTTCATTGTACCAAAGAAGGAGAATTCCTTCAGACCAGTTCTGGATTTAAAAATATTGAATCATTATGTAAGGATACCAACATTCAAAATGGTAACTATAAGGACTATTCTGCCTTTTGTTCAGCAAGGGCATTATATGTCCACAATAGATTTACAGGATGCATATCTGCATATTCCGATTCATCCAGATCACTATCAGTTTCTGAGATTCTCTTTCCTAGACAAGCATTACCAGTTTGTGGCTCTGCCGTTTGGCTTAGCAACAGCTCCAAGGATTTTTACAAAGGTTCTCGGTGCCCTTCTATCTGTAATCAGAGAACAGGGTATTGTGGTATTTCCTTATTTGGACGATATCTTGGTACTTGCTCAGTCTTCACATTTAGCAGAATCTCATACGAATCGACTTGTATTGTTTCTTCAAGATCATGGTTGGAAGATCAATTTACCGAAAAGTTCATTGATTCCTCAGACAAGGGTAACCTTTTTAGGTTTCCAGATAGATTCAGTGTCCATGACTCTGTCTCTGACAGACAAGAGACGTCTAAAATTGGTTTCAGCTTGTCGAAACCTTCAGTCTAAATCGGTAGCCTTATGCATGGAAATTCTAGGTCTTATGACTGCTGCATCGGACGCGATCCCCTTTGCTCATTTTCACATGCGACCTCTTTAGCTTTGTATGCTGAACCAGTGGTGCAGGGATTATACAAAGATATCTCAATTGATATCTTTAAAACCGATTGTACGACACTCTCTGACGTGGTGGACAGATCACCATCGTTTAGTTCAGGGGGCTTCTTTTGTTCTTCCAACCTGGACTGTGATTTCAACAGATGCAAGTCTGACAGGTTGGGGAGCTGTTTGGGGGTCTCTGACAGCACAAGGGGTTTGGGAATCTCGGGAGGTGAGATTACCAATCAATATTTTGGAACTCCGTGCAATTTTCAGAGCTCTTCAGTCATGGCCTCTTCTAAAGAGAGAATCGTTCATTTGTTTTCAGACGGACAATGTCACAACTGTGGCATATATCAATCATCAAGGAGGGACTCACAGTCCTCTGGCTATGAAAGAAGTATCTCGAATACTGGTATGGGCGGAATCCAGCTCCTGTCTAATTTCTGCGGTTCATATCCCAGGTATAGACAATTGGGAAGCGGATTATCTCAGTCGCCAAACGTTACATCCGGGCGAATGGTCTCTTCACCCAGAGGTATTTCTTCAGATTGTTCAAATGTGGGGACTTCCAGAAATAGATCTGATGGTTTCTCATCTAAACAAGAAGCTTCCCAGGTATCTGTCCAGATCCAGGGATTCTCAGGCGGAAGCAGTGGATGCATTGTCACTTCCTTGGAAGTATTATCCTGCCTATATCTTTCCGCCTCTAGTTCTTCTTCCAAGAGTAATTTCCAAGATTCTGAAGGAATGCTCGTTTGTTCTGCTGGTGGCTCCAGCATGGCCTCACAGGTTTTGGTATGCGGATCTTGTCCGGATGGCCACTTGCCAACCGTGGACTCTTCCATTAAGACCAGACCTTCTGTCGCAAGGTCCTTTTTTCCAACAGGATCTCAAATCCTTAAATTTGAAGGTATGGAGATTGAACGCTTGATTCTCAGTCAAAGAGGTTTCTCTGACTCTGTGATTAATACTATGTTACAGGCTCGTAAATCTGTATCTAGGAAGATATATTATCGAGTCTGGAAGATTTACATTTCTTGGTGTCTTTCTCATCATTTTTCCTGGCATTCTTTTAGAATTCCGAGAATTTTACAGTTTCTTCAGGATGGTTTGGATAAAGGTTTGTCTGCAAGTTCCTTGAAAGGACAAATCTCTGCTCTTTCTGTTCTTTTTCACAGAAAGATTGCTAATCTTCCTGATATTCATTGTTTTGTACAAGCTTTGGTTCGTATAAAACCTGTTATTAAGTCAATTTCTCCTCCTTGGAGTTTGAATTTGGTTCTGGGGGCTCTTCAAGCTCCTCCGTTTGAACCTATGCATTCACTGGACATTAAATTACTTTCTTGGAAAGTTTTGTTTCTTTTGGCCATCTCTTCTGCTAGAAGAGTTTCTGAATTATCTGCTCTTTCTTGTGAGTCTCCTTTTCTGATTTTTCATCAGGATAAGGCGGTGTTGCGAACTTCTTTTAAATTTTTACCTAAGGTTGTGAATTCTAACAACATTAGTAGAGAAATTGTGGTTCCTTCATTGTGTCCTAATCCTAAGAATTCTAAGGAGAGATCATTGCATTCTTTGGATGTAGTTAGAGCTTTGAAATATTATGTTGAAGCTACTAAGAATTTCCGAAAGACTTCTAGTCTATTTGTTATCTTTTCCGGTTCTAGGAAAGGTCAGAAGGCCTCTGCCATTTCTTTGGCGTCTTGGTTGAAATCTTTAATTCATCATGCTTATGTCGAGTTGGGTAAAACTCCGCCTCAAAGGATTACAGCTCATTCTACTAGGTCAGTTTCTACTTCCTGAGCGTTTAGGAATGAAGCTTCGGTTGATCAGATTTGCAAAGCAGCAACTTGGTCTTCTTTGCATACTTTTACTAAATTCTACCATTTTGATGTGTTTTCTTCTTCTGAAGCAGTTTTTGGTAGAAAAGTACTTCAGGCAGCTGTTTCAGTTTGATTCTTCTGCTTATAATTTCAGTTTTTTTCATTATAAGATTTAAACTTTATTTTGGGTGTGGATTATTTTCAGCGGAATTGGCTGTCTTTATTTTATCCCTCACTCTCTAGTGACTCTTGCGTGGAAGATCCACATCTTGGGTATTCATTATCCCATACGTCACTAGCTCATGGACTCTTGCTAATTACATGAAAGAAAACATAATTTATGTAAGAACTTACCTAATAAATCCATTTCTTTCATATTAGCAAGAGTCCATGAGGCCCACCCTTTTTGTGGTGGTTATGATTTTTTTGTATAAAGCACAATTATTCCAATTCCTTATTTTTTATGCTTTCGCACTTTTGTCTTATCACCCCACTTCTTGGCTATGCGTTAAACTGATTTGTGGGTGTGGTGAGGGGTGTATTTATAGGCATTTTGAGGTTTGGGAAACTTTGCCCCTCCTGGTAGGAATGTATATCCCATACGTCACTAGCTCATGGACTCTTGCTAATATGAAAGAAATGAATTTATCAGGTAAGTTCTTACATAAATTATGTTTTCTAAATTAAAATGACTAACAATCAGTGAAAGTTTATGAAAGACACAAGGAATATAAATATATCTGTCTGCCAGTGAGATCTCACTTATCACCATATATTATTATTGCAGGATCACTTGTTTGAGCAAAAGTTTAACTATTCAAAAATGTCAAGGTATCAATGCAAGCAATAGGTGTATATAAAATATGTTGATACAATAAGTCAAATGCAAGACACATTAAATGCTGAGGTCACTGTTACTTTTTTAAATATGCATATTGCATAAATATGATTTTAAATGTTTTCAGCTACTTAACTGCAAAGGGCATATATGTTTATATGTGTATATACTGTATGTCTGTAAAGGCATAAATACACTTATAAATACATATCATGTTAACACATCTATATACTGTATGTATTTATTTTATATTATTTATATATATATATATATATATATATATATATATATATATATATATATATATATATATATATATATACATACAAATACATATTTAGACATGTACAGTATATGTATGTATCTGTATGTTAAAGCCCCTTGGATGCCTTTTTTCCCCTCTGAAACCTTAGACCTCATATCTTTGAGCCCTTATAACTTTTTATTTCAATTTTTAAAAATACTTTTTATTAGTTTTGTTATGAGTGTAACTGTACTTTTGTGCAACTTTTCTGTTGAGGGTAAAAGTTAACCAGAGCTCTGAAGTTGCGCTATCCCGCTATCAATTGTGCAACCTGCAATACGTATGCTGATTCCGACGCATGCAAACACCCGCAATAAACCCCTTTTTGCTTGCGTGCAACAGTTAGCGCGCCAGTCATAATCTATCCCTAGATGGGGAAACGAATCAAACATACTTGGGCCATTAAATGGACAGTGAACACCCTAAGATTTTTATATAGAATGTTTAGTTATGCATAACTTTGCATTATGTATTCATTATTTATTTTGCCCCCCTTTCACGCAATTTAGCTATGAAAACTGAGTATTTTCTAATATTCAGAACTTGAAATATACTCCTCTGACTTCCAAGACTAACTCTGTTAAATATATATATATATATATATATATATATATATATATATATATATATATATATATATATATATATATATATATATATATATATATATATATATATATCCTTAATTGGCTTTAACTGATAACTGAAAAACAATGTAATTTATGCTAATATTATGACTGTGGCTGACCTTACTGTCTGCAGCCTGATGTCCAGATCTGCTACTCTAAATAAAGCAAATGGTGTTTGGTTTTTGAAAAAATAATTTCTGTAAAAAATATGTTTATTTGTTTAAAATGTTTAGACTTTGTTGTTATTAAATATTTTATGGGGTATTACTTTTTTAATGTAATGTTATTGTTTTTGTTTGTTTTTTTTTAAATGATGGTAGTTTAAATTAAAAGGACAGTTCACCGAAAATTTTCTTCCATTTAAATTGTTCCCAGTGATCCAGTTTACCTGCTGGGGTGCATTTAATTGTTTACAAGTAGCTCCTTTACCCCTATGTTGCCCTTTGAAATAGCTGATTTAGCCTGGGTTTCCCAACCTATACTGAAAGTTTTGATACTGGAGTCCCAGCTATTGAATAGCCTAAGTAATCACAGCCAGCAGAAGAAATTACACTCCCAGTGGGGTGCAGGATAGTTAAGTAATACAATTATAATTTTCCATTGTTCTCTCTATGTATTGAGCTTTAGTTTTCCAGACAAATATAAGAGAAGGAAGCAAGTGTGTGTACACAAAGTGATAACATAATTAGATATGATATTACCTGAAGCTCAACCCATTGTAATCGGCTGCGGTTAAAAAGCACAAAACCAGCTACTTCACATACACAAATAAACCTGAAAATGCAATTTCTCATACATTTTATCCTCTGCAATTGGTATAACAAGTCATTGAAAATACATTAATATAAAAGCAATTTTACTATGTACTGCCCCTTTAAGGGCAATGCAGGATGGGAGACTTTGGTTAAAGCCAAGCAATGTGCTTAGTTAGTTAAGTGGGACCAAGGAAAAAATGTACACACATATACACATATGTAAACTTTACATTAATAGTAGTTAAAGTGACAATCTACTTGAAAATGTTTATTGTTTAAAAAGATAGATAATCCCTTTATTAGCCATTCTCCAGTTTTGCATAACCAATATGGTTATATTAATATACTTTTAACCCCCTTATCTAAGTTCTTTTGACAGACTTGTATTTTAGCCAATCAGTGCTTACTCATAACTCCACAGGAGTGAATACTTGTGATTTCTAAATGTGAAAAACTGTCAAAATGCACTGAGATAAGAGGCAACCTTCAATGGTTTAAAAATCAGTTTTAACCTACCTAGGTTTAGCTTTCAAAAAAGAAAACAAAGAAAACAAAGCAAATTTGATGATACATGAAAATGTATTTTTGACTTGACTATCCCTTTAATGTTTTGTTTTTTTTCTTGCCTTGGGATAAAAGGGTTAATTTTATATGTTGTTGCCACAGATCATGAGGTTGTCAAAATGCACCTTTAGCCGAGAAGACAATAAATGTCCTTCTCAATGACACCTGTGTTATAAAACTCAGACACACCCTGATATGTGTTTTTCTTATTTAAACATTATTTTTGACATATATACTTAGTTAGACATAACGACAAAAGAGACCACCTGCTTTTAAATTCAGACATATAAGGCATGTGCTGTCTCTCATTCACTTATGCAACAGGAAACCTTGAAAGTTAATTTGGCTAATTTCCTTGCTAAAAAGCAATGATCTGAGCACTTGTAGGGGGTAATAAAAAAATTAGTTAAACTTTATTTAAACAAAGACTAAAAGTGCATAAATATGCAGGCATACAAGGAAGGCTGTCCTGACATTTTTTGCACGCCTAGTGGTGCTTAGTCATAGGATCCTATGACTAAGCGCCACTAGGGACGTGAAACGCGTCCATACAGCCTTCCTTCTACTCCTGCATATTTATGCACTTTTAATCTTTGTCTAAATAAAGTTTAACTATTTTTTTATTACCCCCTCCGAGTGCTCAGATCATTGCTCTTTTGTTCTTCTTCTGGTGGATTGGTCCCCACCGCCGATCTGAGGCACAGCACTGCAATCTGGGGCTGCTAGTTTTTCTATTGGGATTGTCTTTTGCTTACCTGGCTCTCCGCTTTCAGTTGCGGCAATAATATAAATCATTGAAATATGTGTTATTCATCATATGAAAAATATTTAACCCTATGTTTGTTTTCCCTTTATTTTTTCAAGGTCCATAACTTCCTTCGCCTCCTAAGGCAAAAGAACAGCTTTCCCTGTGGATGTGGTTGCTAGGAGACATCTGCTCTAGCTGCAGTCAGTTTATTGCCCATGCTAAGTAGAGGACTTTTGTGGCAAAATTCATGTGATGATAAAATTTAAGCCATGTAAGGTTTGATGTCTTATCTCACTAAAGGCAGTGGCTACACTGAAAAATTCTAAGTGATTATTTTGCAAGAAAACAAGTAAGTTGATTGCTAGTTTTAAACATAATTTATTTCTTTTTATGTTTATTTGATATAACTTTTTTTTTTACTAAGTGAGCATTGTTTCATATCTCGCTAAGCTGTCAGTCCAGTATTTAAATGCCTGTCTAGTAAAAGTTATTTAAAAATTCTTCTTAATTCACTGGGTCTGAAAAGGGTATATGACTGACATGTTCTGCAGGTTGGGGGGTCTGACCTGATGTCCAGTGATAAATAATGTGAATATTTTACTGACAGAGGCTTCGTGAACATGGGTTTGATAACTACACTACCTTTCTCCTGACTATTATTATTGGGATTCCCCTTTTCCCAAACAATGGACCAATTCTAAAATGTTAAAGTGAATCTAAATTTTGATGCTAAAGTGCCCGGTTTTTTAAAATTTGATTAAAAACAGGGGCACTTTAATTCATCAAAATTTACATTTCACTCCTGTTGTGAAAAAAAACTTACCTTTTAATCTTGACAGCAGCTCCAGCTTCCTCCACCTGTTGCAAAGCCTCTTCCGGGGTCTAAAATGAGGAATCTGACTTCCTCCAATCACGGCGCTGAATCAGACACTGATTCCCCCGGGGGGGAATCCATGATTGGAGGATGACCTGTCCATCATTTCTGACATCAGAAATGGCTTGTGACGACCGGAGGAAGCTGGAGCTGCTGTCAAGTTTAAAAGCTACGTTTTTTTTTCACAACAGGAGTGAATGTAAAATTTGATGAATTAAAGTGCCCCTGTTTTTAATCGAATTTTTAAAAACCGGGCACTTTAGCATTAAAATTTACATTCACTTTAAGAGCTCCTTGAAGAGCTTTAAGTATTTTTTATTCAAAGCCATTCAGATCTTTTAGAAAATCTGGTTTCCAATTTTTTTTTCTTTACATTCATACTATGTAAACACACAATAAATTTTTCTTTGAGCAACCTTACCAGTGTTATTCCAGTCCATTAGAACGTACTTTGCCCCAGTTTCCTATTAAAATACAAACACAGTATTTGACAGTAGATAAGAACCCGAAAAGGTCCATCAAGTCTATCCATATTACATTTTACTTATTTCTTAGGATAGATATAATCTCAGATTTATCTACTTTAACAGACTTGCCCTCCTGAAAACCCTGACAATATAGCTCACTTCAAGTAATATAAAGGTCAAAAATGAAATGTGCATGATTGCCTTGCAATTTTAAATAGAAGCATTTTTGCTATAAACTTCCATTAGCAAAGATGTTTCTAGTAAAAGCTGTTACTGTTTCAGTGACATACTCACATATGCTATGTGTAAGGATGCAAACACCATGCCTGATCAGAGATCTGGGGGCAGGGCCAGCTCAACCATGGGACCAAATGGGTCCAACGGACCCTAGCAGCACTTGACGAGGGGCAGCACTTTAGTGACTGAGTCAGTCACTGTAAGACCCAGACCTGTCCTCTGTCCACGTGATGGAAGTCACAGGCTCTCAGCAGCATAACCTCATCATGCACAAAGAGACAGAACCGGTCAGGAGCGACATTCAAGGTGGGACAAGGGCATCTCTTCCCTAACTTCCTTCCCACTTATTGTAAATAAGCATTGGTTGCCTGCAGGCAGACAGGCTTAGTAAGGTCAGCGGCTAGGCTAGTAGTTTGATATGCTAATTAGTAATATTACTACTTGGGGGGCGTATTTCATTCTCGGACCCAGGCATCACAATATCTTGAGCCGGTGTCCTGTCAGATTTTGCTCCCTTGTTTGGTGCATGCTCAGAATTACGTAATCGCACTCCGCATATGTTTGAAAAGAAGCTGTGGAATGCAATTACATAATGAAATGCATGCGCACATGGAGTTAGCAAATTTCGACGAGGGAGGAAAATTTAGCCTCGCATTTTAATCTGAAAGTGGCAACGGCATGCACACTAGGAGATGTAAGGAAATTTTGACGCTGTCATATGTTATTGAAATACGCAATGTTTTTGACTGCGCATGCCACTTCTTACTTACACCTCCATATGTAAATAGAATTAGCTAAATATCATCACAATAAACCTACTCTTTAATTTACTAACTGTACGCTACGTTATCTCGCCTGCTTAATCATTTCTTATAGCATACAGTTAATAAATTTAGGAGTAAGCTTTATTATGATGATATTTAGTTAATTTTATTTGCATATGGAGGTATAATTAGGAAGTGGCGTGCGCTGTCAAGATTCTTAACATCTTCAACTGCGCATGCCTGCGGCTGCTTTAAGATTGAAATGCAAGACTAAATGTTCCTTCATGTGCGCATGCTTTTCATTACATTATCACATTCCACACAATGAGGCCCATTTATCAAGCTCCGTACGGCGCTTGTGGGCCTGTGTTTCTGGCGAGTCTTCAGACTCGCCAGAAACAGCAGTTATGAAGCAGCGGTCTAAAGACCGCTGCTCCATAACCCTGTCCGCCTGCTCTGAGCAGACGGACAGGAATCGCCACAATTCAACCCGATCGAGTAAGATCGGGTTGATTGACACCTCCCTGCTGGCGGCCCATTGGCCGCGAGTCTGCAGGGGGCGGCGTTGCACCAGCAGCTCTTGTGAGCTGCTGGTGCAATGCTGAATACGGAGAGCGTATTGCTCTCCGCATTCAGCGAGGTCTTGCGGACCTGATCCGCAAGACCTTTGATACATAGGCCCCATTCTATTCAAACATACAGTATGTGCAGTGCGATTACATAGCATGTGCTCATGAAGTTAGCAAATTCCGACGAGGGAGCAAAATCTGACAGAATACCAGCCCTGGCTGATGGTGGTGTGTATTTTTTTTTTAAATGGTTCATACCAGACTGCTGATTTGACATGGGGAACACACACATTCTGTCCAAATACTGTCACAGTCAAAAGTACTCTGCTTATATATATATATATATATATATATATATATTTTTTTTTTTTTTTTTAAACTGTGCCAGACCGTGCCAGTGTCATGTGACATGCCAAGCTATTGCCATGTGCTGTTTTAGATGTGCACTGTGCAGCACTGAATGCAAAGCCCTAACTCGGCATCCAGCCATTCCCACTGCATCATAAAAGGTCCTACTGGGGTTACCACTGTTACCAGGTAACTGCTCTGGTTGTGGAGATTGTTTCTGGGTAGGACTGACTGTAGGTGCATGCAGCAGAAAGCTGGAGCGGCAAGCACGTGAGGATTTGAGCATCTGTGCAGCTGCATACACTGCTCTCTTCAGTCTTGAGGCTGTGTGACTCATCTCACACTGTATCCATGCAGCCTTGGACAGACAGCATCCAGTCTGCTGGTCCCCTTAGCCCTGCTCTTTCTGCTGTGGCCCTAAGATCAACTAACTGAAGTTTGTTAGGGGAACAGTGCTTTGTAGAAAGGTGTTAGTGGGATGAATAAGTGAGTGCACACACCCCCCTCCCCATGCAGCATTTTCTAGTGCAAGGTGAGAGGGAACTTGTTCCTAGCAAAGAAGTGACATGTGCTGCTGTGGCTGATGTATAGGGTCATGCTGATACTTCAAACATTAATGTAAGGTTTATTTTTATAGTTTTTGTTTTCTCTCTGTCTCAGATTTTATAGCTTCCCATAGTAGTTCTGCTGTTCCAGTCAGTAAACTTATACTGCACCTCCATGCTTCCTCCTCAGTCTTTACCTTGCTTTGCTCCTGTTGGCTGCCCTAAATCTCTTTAACCAGCTAACTTCACACCAGAATCACATTCAAAAGAATATTAAATGAATCCACAGTGGAGGAATTTATATATTTATTTACTTATTAGTACTGCTTAGGTCCAGATTCACATATTGCAATTTATTTAATTTTTTAAATGATTAGCTCAGCAGTGGATAATCCACTGCTGGGCTAATAATAAAAAAAATAGATTTAGTTGTTTTTTGGGATGTTGGGGTGGAGAGCGAAATTGCATGGGGGGGGGGCCAAGAAAATTTTCGCACAGGGTCCAGTCAATATTAAAGACGGCCCTGGACAGCATGCTTGAAAGAGTGGCCCCTCCTATTTTAAAGAAAGGTCAGACAAATTAGCAGTTGCTAAATAATCTATGTATTAATTATAATTACAGAAATATAATATAGTAGTTTGCTAAAAGAATATACACTACATGGCCAAAGTATGTGGACATCCACACCTATTGCTAATAGGTACATAAAACCCAGCTAATAGCCACAAGATCTCCATAGACAAACATTGTCAGTATAATGGGTCATACTAAAGAGCCAAGTGACATTAAATGTAGCACTGTCTAAAGATGTCACCTTTGCCAGTTCATGAAAGTAAGATCATGAAATGTATGCCCTTCTAGATCTACCCCAGTCCAACTGTAAGTGCTATTATTGTGAAGAGTAAAAAGAAAAGTAAGTGCTCTGCTCACATTGGCTAATTTGGTAAGTCCTGTTTCCACCTTTATATGAGATATTTAAAGCTCATTCCGTTCACAGCTTGATTAGCTAAGATTGTGCCTTTTAACACTATTTGCACTTTTTAACACTGTCGGGTTTCTGACATGCGGATTTAATTATGTAAAGTTACTTATTTTTACACTTCGAATGTCAAATGTTCAATTTTCTGAGTTGTCAGAACTCACACAGCTTTATTAACACAGCTCTGCTGAGAACAAATATGCTGGTTTCAAACTTGCAAAGTAACTTGTTTTACCTTCACACTTTTAGCATCTAATCTTTTAAATACTGCACCTCACACGGCTCCACTGAAGACGTACCTTTCTCCTCGGTCTGGATATTACCTTGTTCAAGCCAGACTCCACTACTGCGGTGGGACTTTTGCGTGTCTCTCTGCCGTCTGTGTAGGTCCCGGATGTTCTGTGTGTGACGTGTATTGGTCACATTCGGCTTCTCGGCCTATCCGCGTTCCCAGTTATCGGCTGTACTTTACCAATCAGCTGTTAGAAGATGAGATATATAAATCCGTAGTGTATATTATTTACTTTGCGTAGAGTGTTCCAAATGTTAATACACTTCCAATGTCTGTTATTAATATGCCATATAAAACCCGCATATTTGTTCTCAGCAGAGCTGTGTTAATGAAGCTGTGTGAGTTCTGACAACTCAGAAAATCGGACATTTGACATTCGAAGTGTAAAAATAAGAAACTTTACATATTTAAATCCGCATGTCAGAAACCTGATGGTTTAATCAAGCTGTGAACGGAATAAGCTTTAAATATCTCATATAAAGGTGGAAACAGGACTTACCAAATTAGCCAATGTGAGCAGAGCACTTATGGTCCAATATAGGACTTTTTACTAAGTTTTTTTATGTTGTATTTTATAATATTGAAATAGTTTTTGTCTGTTAGCGAAAGTGACCGGTCACTATTATATTGTTTTTTCTATGCATATTTTTTTTTTTATAACGTTTAAGAAAGAAATTTATGTGTGATCATTTACGGGTAGCCAGAAAATTAAATACATTTCATATAGGTGAGAGTTTTTTTAGGCAATTAGGGAAATTTCACATCATTGCAATTTACATTATATGTTTCAAAGTATAAAAAGTAACTGTACCAAAACACCCAATCACGGTAATATTTATAGTACAGATCACTATAGCTCTATTCTCAACAAGCTTTGCGCTTCTCATTGATATCTTTTTTGTGTACTTCTCTTTTATATGTCTGATGGGGGAATTTGTCTTTTAAAAACTAGTTGCCGCAAAAACTAAATATCTGTTGTAGGTTGTTTTTTTTGCAAGCGAACAAAGACCCAGACAACATCACAGTATATCTATAAACCCATCACAGGCTCTGGCTTTAGGCAAATCATATGCCGTTTGTCACCTGCAATTCCGTTGCACGCATCCAATTTGTCTAGGATTTGGCAGGCAAATCTCCAGAGTACAGAGAAACTGGCACCTGATTTGGATATACATGTAAAAACATGTTTGAAAAGAAGAGATGGATTTCCTCAGTATCTGTTGCTTGGGCTGTTGATTGATTTTTATTTATTTAGTTTTTTTACCACATGAAATATGGTGGATAAATTCAACCCTTAGAATTGTAAAATGAATAAAAAAAAATTATTGGCATAATTATGCTTCAAACCTTTTCAGCTCTTTTTTTGGAGCATTCAGAATAATATACATTTATTATTTTATTAGTGGGGACTCACATAAACATTCTATTTGCATTTTGTCAAGAAAATCTTTTTTAATCAACCTTTTGAAAAGTGTGTGTTGTCCATAGATCTGTTATGTTTTAATCGTCACAAGCCTAAAAAAGTACAAATGACAGAGTAATAGAACAATATTTTTAATATACTGTATGATATTTTTTTTTTATAACAATGATTTTGCTCATTAAAATGAAAAGTTGGATTTCACTTCTATTACATAAAATTAGATTTGTTGGTACAATTTACTATTAAAAAAATGAAGTTTGCAAATTGTATGATAGGGTTAGACCAGGTGTGTCCAATAGATAGACCAGGATATACCAGTAGATATCTAAGTGCTGATTAGTAGATAACAATTAATAATAAACTGAAACCACTGTTGTGTTGCAGAATATAATTGTGCAAAACATATTTCATATTTTTAAACGTGAGCCCATACTAACAAGACCAGTTTTAAATGCAAGGTTACATGTTTGCTTAGCACGGGCATAAAATTGCACAGACTTCACAACAAAATAAATATACACAAAAATAGGGAGCGCTTAAAAAGGCACATTATTAATATACCTGTATTTATATATTAAGTGGCTAAAATACAACACAATTATACAATAAATTAATACAGTAATGTGAATGTTTAATTTCAGTAAGAAAAAAAAAATATCAGTCAAAATATATATGTGCATATATACAGTATATATATATATATATATACCCCCACAGATAAGTCGCGTCTTTTTGATGGATGCGACTTATCTACCCTAATAAAAAGTAATAAAACTTTTTTCATACGCAGTCTAAATTACACCGTTCGAGACTCCAGCATGCTCTCAAAACGCAAGAGATTAAGCTACGAGGCTGGCTTTAAGTTGCGTGTTGTACACTATGCAGAGGAACATGGTAATCTCAGGGCAGACAGAGAGTTTTCTGTTTCTGAAAAACTTGTCCGGGATTGGAGAAAAAATAGAGGTGCTCCAGAAACTGCCAAAGACTAAACGTGCTCAGAGATATGCCGTCTCCCCTCACCAGAAGCTGGAGCAAGACCTCTATGCATGGGTATGTGACTTTTGTCTATCAGAACTCAAGCTTTACTGTTTGCTAAGAACGCCAATAAATATGGTGCTATTCTCCCTAGGTTCCATGCTTCTGCGGGGTGGTGCAGCAGGTTCATGACCAGACACAGGCTTGCCTTGTGACAGAGAACACACATTGGCCAAAAGCTACCAAGGGATTGGCAGGATAAAGTGCTAAATTTTCATGATTTTGTCCTCTCCGATCACCAACGCAATCAATTTGAACTGTCTTGCACTGGGAATATGGATGAAACTCCAATGTTTTTTGACATGCCAGGTAATAGCACAGTGGACTTCTCTGGTAACCACACCATTAGTGTGAAAACCACAGGGCACGAGAAACAACACTTTACTGTTGTCCTTGCCGGTTTGGCGGATGGGACAAAACTAACACCAATGGTAATATTTAAAAGAAAGACTATGCCAAAAGAGGAGTTTCCAACCTGTGTTCTTGTCAAAGTTCACCCGAAAGGGTGGATGAATGAGACACTCACCCATGCTTGGATAGATGAGGTTTGGCTCAAAAGACCCCAAGGTATTTCTAAGCCTCCCTCGTTGCTTGTTTGGGACCAGTTCTGTAGTCACCTCTGCAAATCCATCAAGGCAAAGCTGCACAGAAACAAGACAAGGCAAGCAGTGATTCCTGGGGGTTGTACATCGATCCTGCAACCATTAGATGTATCCATGAACAAACCTTTTAAAACCCATATAAAAAAATACTGGAACGCATGGATGGTATCTGGCAAAAAGCCACTGACAAAAAAGGGTGCTTTGAGGCGCCCATCTTATAGCCTTGTAGTCCTATGGGTAAATGAAGCATGGGGAAGTATACCTAGAGAAGTGATTATCAAGTCATTTAAAAAGTGTGGCATAGCCAGTTCCATACAGATAGATCCAGTCTGACACAGGATGAGTACAAGTTAACTGAGCATAAACTGTTTGTATTGTTAAATAAATATTATTGTTACTTAAGTAAACAAAATGTCTCAAGACTGTCAATTGCATCCCAACACCATACATATTTACAGCTATTAAATATGAGATGTCTAAATATACCTTTTAATTGCAGACACTTTTACCCAGGAAACCCTCACCATTCCCGGGTAGAAAAAGGGACAAGGGTCCCCATGGAAGTACTGCCAGAGCCTCTGAGGGTGCAAGTTACCAGGGACAAGTTTCCAGGGTCAAGTTGCCAGAGGCCATGGGGAAGGTAGGCCTAACACCAGGGGTCTCTCCCCAGGGAGGCAAGCCTGCAGAGCGGCTTGCTCCCCTGGGGAAGGTAGGCCTGACACCAGAGGTCTCTCCCAGGGAGGCAAGCCTTGAGAGGGGCTTGCTTCCCTGGGAAAGGTAGGCCTAACACCAGGGGTCTCTCCCCAGGGTGGGTATAAGGCGGGCGGCTTGCGCATGAGCTCTGCGGGCATCCAGGCACTATTTCCCGCATGTGGAGGGTGGGCATATGATGGGCGGATTGCGCATGAGCTCTGCGGGCCTCCAGGCACTATTTTCAGTATGAGAATGGTGGTTAGCCGCTAGGCGGCGTATGCACGAGCTCTGCGGGCATCCCGGCACTATTTCCCGCATGTGGAGGGTGGGTATAAGGCACTATTTCCCACATGTGGAGGGTGGGTATAAGGTGGTCGGCTTGCGCATGAGCTCTGCGGGCATCCAGGCACTATTTCCCGCAAAGAGAGGAGCCTGTAAGGGTGGGAGGAGCAGCACCGCTGCTTCCAGTGAATCCCGGGGCAAGTTGCCAGCCAAAAATCTTGGCCGCCGGAGGCTGAATGGCTTCACCCCTGCGGAGGAGAAGGTAGGGTCTGGCACATTCGTTAGGGGGCTTAATTCTGCAGGGGGCTTAATTCTGCATTTTTCCAGGGTTGGCAAGGGGGGGGGAACCAGGCGGGCTCTGCGGGCTGGGAGGAGACCAAAGGCGGCATGATCGAGGGTGGTAAGTGGGAGTCATCCAAGTGGTTGTACACGAGATCTGCGGGCCTCCAGGCACTATGTCCAGCATGTGCATGGTGGGTAGCCGCTAGGCGGCGTAGGTGAAAGATCTGCGGGCATCTAGGCACTATTTCTCGCATGTGGAGGGTGGGCATAAGGTGGGCGGCGTATGCACAAGCTCTGCAGGCATCCAGGCACTATTTCCCGCATGTGGAGGGTGGGCATATGGTGGGCGGATTGCGCATGAGCTCTGTGGGCCTCCAGGCACTATTTCCAGTATGTGTATAGTGGTTAGCCGCTAGGCGGCGTATGCACGAGGTCTGCGGTCATCCAGGCACTTTTTCCCGCATGTGGAGGGTGGGCATAAGGTGGGCAGCTTGTGCACGAGCTCTGCGGGCATCCAGGCACTATTTCCCGCAAAGAGAGGAGCCTGTAAGGGTGGGAGGAGCAGCGCCGCCGCTTCCAGTGAATCCCGGGGCAAGTTGCCAGCCAAAAAATTGGGCCGCCGGAGGCTGAATGGCTTCACCCCCGCGGAGGAGAAGGTAGGGTCTGGCACATTCGTTAGGGGACTTAATTCTGCAGGGGGCTTAATTCTGCATTTTCCAGGGTTGGCAAGGGGGGAAACCAGACGGGGCTCTGCGGGCCGGGAGGAGACCAAGGGCGGCATGATTGGGGGTGGTTAGTGGGAGTCATCCAAGTGGTTGTACACGAGATCCGCGGGCCTCCAGGCACTATGTCCAGCATGTGTATGGTGGGTAGCCGCTAGGCGACGTATGCACGAGGTCTGCGGGCATCCAGGCACTATTTCCCGCCTGTGGAGGGTGGGTATAAGGCGGGCGGCTTGTACATGAGCTCTGCGGGCATCCAGGCACTATTTCCCGCATGTGGAGGGTGGGCATATGGTGGGCGGATTGCGCATGAGCTCTGCGGGTCTCCAGGCACTATTTCCAGTTTGTGTATGGTAGTTAGCCGCTAGGCGGCGTATGTACGAGCTCTGCGGTCATCCAGGCACTATTTCCTGCATGTGGAGGGTGGGTATAAGGCGGGCCGCTTGCGCATGAGCTCTGCGGGCATCCAGGCACTATTTCCCGCATGTGGAGGGTGGGTATAAGGTGGGCGGCTTGCGCATGAGCTCTGCGGGCATACAGGCACTATTTCCCGCATGTGGAGGGTGGGGTATAAGGCGGGCGGCTTGCGCATGAGCTATGCGGGCATCCAGGCACTATTTCCCACATGTGGAGGGTGGGCATATGGTGGGCGGATTGCGCATGAGCTCTGTGGGCCTCCAGGCACTATTTCCAGTATGTCTATAGTGGTTAGCCGCTAGGCGGCGTATGTACGAGCTCTGCGGTCATCAAGGCACTATTTCCTGCATGTGGAGGGTGGGTATAAGGCGGGTGGCTTGTGCATGATCTCTGCGGGCATCCAGGCACTATTTCCCGCATTTGGAGGGTGGGCATATGGTGGGCGGATTGCGCATGAGCTCTGCGGGCCTCCAGGCACTATTTCCAGTATGTGTATGGTGGTTAGCTGCTAGGCGGCGTATCCACGAGCTCTGCGGGCATCCAGGCACTACTTCCCGCATGTGGAGGGTGGGTATAAGGCGGGCGGCTTGCACATGAGCTCTGCGGGCATCCAGGCACTATTTCCCGCAAACAGAGGAGCCTGTAAGGGTGGGAGGAGCAGCGCTGCCGCTAATAGGGGATCCCGGGGCAAGTTGCCAGCCAAAAATGTTGGCCGCCGGAGGCTGAATGGCTTCACCCCCGCAGAGGAGAAGGTAGGGTCTGGCACATTCGTTAGGGGGCTTAATTCTGCATTTTTCCAAGGTTGGCAAGGAGGGAAACCAGGCGGGGCTCTGCAGGCCCGGGAGGAGACCAAAGGCGGCATTGTCAGGGGTCTTTAGTGGGAGTCATTTACGTGATTGTACACAATATCTGCGGGCCTCCAGAGCCTATGTCTCGCATGTGGAGGGTGGGTATAAGATGGGCGGCTTGCGCATGAGCTCTGCGGGCATCCATGCACTATTTTCCGCATGTGGAGGGTGGGCATATGGTGGGTGGATTGAGCATGAGCTCTGCGGGCCTCCAGGCACTATTTCCAGTATGTGTATGGTGGTTAGCCGCTAGGCGGTGTATGCACGAGCTCTGAGGGCATCCAGGCACTATTTCCCGCATGTGCAGGGTGGGTATAAGGCGGACAGCTTGTGCATGAGCTCTGCAGGCATCCAGGCACTATTTCCCGCATGTGGAGGGTGGGCATATGGTGGGCGGATTACGCATGAGCTCTGCGGGTCTCCAGGCACTATTTCCAGTATGTGTATGGTGTTTAGCCGCTAGGCAGCATATGCACGAGCTCTGCGGGCATCCAGGCACTATTTCCCGCATGTGGAGGGTGGGTATAAGGCGGGTGGCTTGCGCATGAGCTCTGCGGGCATCCAGGCACTATTTCCCGCTAATAGAGGAGCCTGTAAGTGTGGGAGGAGCAGCGCTGCCGCTAATAGGGGATCCCGGGGCAAGTTGCCATCAAAAAATGTTGGCCGCCGGAGGCTGAATGGCTTCACCCCCGCAGAGGAGAAGGTAGGGTCTGGCACATTCGTTAGGGGGCTTAATTCTACATTTTTCCAAGGTTGGCAAGGAGGGAAACCAGGCGGGAGGAGACCAAAGGCGGCATTGTCAGGGGTCTTTAGTGGGAGTCATCCACGTGATTGTACACGATATCTGCGGGCCTCCAGAGCCTATGTCCCGCATGTGGAGGGTGGGTATAAGGCGGACGGCTTGTGCATGAGCTCTGCAGGCATCCAGGCACTATTTCCCGCATGTGGAGGGTGGGCATATGGTGGGCGGATTGCGCATGAGCTCTGCGGGCCTCCAGGCACTATTTCCAGTATGTGTATGGTGGTTAGCTGCTAGGCGGCGTATCCACGAGCTCTGCGGGCATCCAGGCACTACTTCCCGCATGTGGAGGGTGGGTATAAGGCGGGCGGCTTGCACATGAGCTCTGCGGGCATCCAGGCACTATTTCCCGCAAACAGAGGAGCCTGTAAGGGTGGGAGGAGCAGCGCTGCCGCTAATAGGGGATCCCGGGGCAAGTTGCCATCAAAAAATGTTGGCCACCGGAGGCTGAATGGCTTCACCCCCGCAGAGGAGAAGGTAGGGTCTGGCACATTCGTTAGGGGGCTTAATTCTACATTTTTCCAAGGTTGGCAAGGAGGGAAACCAGGCGGGAGGAGACCAAAGGCGGCATTGTCAGGGGTCTTTAGTGGGAGTCATCCACGTGATTGTACACGATATCTGCGGGCCTCCAGAGCCTATGTCCCGCATGTGGAGGGTGGGTATAAGGCGGATGGCTTGTGCATGAGCTCTGCAGGCATCCAGGCACTATTTCCCGCATGTGGAGGGTGGGCATATGGTGGGCGGATTACGCATGAGCTCTGCGGGCCTCCAGGCACTATTTACAGTATGTGTATGGTGTTTAGCCGCTAGGCAGCATATGCACGAGCTCTGCGGGCATCCAGGCACTATTTCCCGCATGTGGAGGGTGGGTATAAGGCAGGTGGCTTGCGCATGAGCTCTGCGGGCATCCAGGCACTATTTCCCGCAAAGAGAGGAGCCTGTAAGGGTGGGAGGAGCCGCTTCCAGTGAATCCCGGGGCAAGTTGCCAGCCAAAAATTTTGGCCGCCGGAGGCTGAATGGCTTCACCCTCACGGAGGAGAAGGTAGGGTCTGGCACATTCGTTAGGGGGCTTAATTCTGCATTTTTCCAGGGTTGGTAAGGGGGGAAACCAGGCGGGGCTCTGCGGGCCGGGAGGAGACCAAAGGCGGCATGGTCAGGGGTCTTTAGTGGGAGTCATCCAAGTGGTTGTACATGAGATCCGCGGGCCTCCAGTCACTATTTCCAGTATGTGTATGGTGGTTAGTCGCTAGGCGGCGTATGCACGAGCTCTGCAGGCATCCAGGCGCTATTTCCCGCATGTGGAGGGTGGGTATAAGGCGGGCGGCTTGCACATGAGCTCTGCGGGCATCCAGGCACTATTTCCCGCATGTGGAGGGTGGGCATAAGGCGGACGGATTGCGCATGAGCTCTGTGGGCCTCCAGGCACTATTTCCAGTATGTGTATGGTGGTTAGCCGCTAGGCGGCGTATGCACGAGGTCTGCGGGCATGCAGGCACTATTTCCCGCATGTGGAGGGTGGACATAAGGTGGGCGGCTTGTGCACGAGGTCTGCGGGCATCCAGACACTATTTCCCGCAAAGAGAGGAGCCTGCAAGGTTGGGAGGAGCACCGCCGCCGCTTCCAGTGAATCCCGGGGCAAGTTGCCAGCCAAAAAATTTGGCCGCCGGAGGCTGAATGGCTGGCTGGAAGGTAGGGTCTGGCACATTCATTAGGGGGCTTAATTCTGCATTTTCCAGGGTTGGTAAGGGGGGAAACCAGGCGGGGCTCTGCGGGCCGGGAGGAGACCAAAGGCGGCATGGTCAGGGGTCTTTAGTGGGAGTCATCCACGTGATTGTACACAATATCCGCGGGCTTCCAGAGCCTATGTCCCACATGTGGAGGTTGGGTATAAGGTGGGCGGCTTGCGCATGAGCTCTGCTGGCATCCAGGCACTATTTCCTGCATGTGGAGGGTGGGTATAAGGTGGGCGGCTTGTGCATGAGCTCTGCGGGCCTCCAGGCAGATTTTCCCGCAAAGTGAGGAGCCTGTAAGGGTGGGAGGAGCAGCGCCGCCGCTTCCAGTGAATCCCGGGGCAAGTTGCCAGCCAAACAATGTGGCCGTCGGAGGCTGAATGGCTTCACCCCCGCGGAGGAGAAGGTAGGGTCTGGCACATTTGTTAGGGGGCTTTATTCTGCAGGGGGCTTAATTCTGCATTTTTCCATGGTTGGCAAGGGGGGGAAACCAGACGGGGCTTTGCGGGCCAGGATGAGCCCTAAGGCGGCTTGGTGAAGAGATGTTTATGGGGTCATCCAGGCTGTCCCCTGCGGGCCTGGAGGGTGCTTAAGACAGCATGTTGAAGGGTGTTCTGTGGCAGCTCTAAGCAGACTTATCTACAGGTGCGACTTATTTGCGAGTATATACGGTATATATATATAAAATAATAGATTAAAGGGCCCTTAGTAAGGAAAGTCTTAAAGGAAAGTTCTCAAAGTAAAAAAAAAATTTTATGTTAAAAAAAGGGGAAAAAAATATTAAATAGTGTCCATATTGAATACAATTTGTTGGTTATAAATCCTGTGAAGTTATAGTTATCCAGATGATATCCAATGTATGGTGTATGTGAAGTGACCTAAAATAAAAAAATATACATAGTGCAAAACCGCTAGTATATAAATATCCCTAAAAGTGAATGGAGGTTTGCCAAATATGAGGAAACTCAAGCAGTATAATGGTAAATACTAAGGCCTAGTTTCTATTGAGTTGGTAAAGTTTGGAAACTGGTAGTAACATAAAAATTCTTCATAGACTTTAAAGTTTTTACCACCAGTTTCCAAACTTTACCACCTCAATGGAAACTAGCCCTAAGTCGGTACTTTAATAGTTTCATTGTCACCACAATATAGACCCTGGCTCACGAAAATATGGGCATCCTGAGCTAGACAGTTTAATGGTATAACCCTTTTGTACATATCAGGGTCAAACTGAAAAGCTTAACAAAAAAATTATTTACCTGCATAGAATTAGTTGAGAATTTTAAAGAAATAGTCTATGTACATTTTTTCAAATGGAAAATAATCTACCCCATTATTAGGGCACTTTAGTTATATAGAGTTGATAAGAGGTAATATACTGGGGGATATGATATAAATGAGCATATTCATTAAAGGAAAATTAAAATGTGCACTGTTTTAGTGGTAGCTTTTACACTGCACAGGTGCACAAGGCGAGTATACATAAATGTTCAGAATCAGTGGCGGCTTGTACATGTGTGCCTATGCATATACGTGTGCACCATACAGAGTAAAACCTATCACTGAAACAGTAATTAGTTTATAGTAGAAGCATATTTGTTAGTAAAAGTGTATGCAAAAATGCTTCTAGTTAAAATTCAAATGCAATCTTTTTTTTTTTTACAATTGTATCACTATTACTATGAATTATTATTGGTAAATTTGTATTTAGTTTTCAAGTTTGGCACAAAAATAAAGAAAATGATTAAGATGTATAGAGAACCTTGCATAATATGTATTATTTTGGTGTGCCTAGTACTTGCCAACAAAACATTGTATTTCTTCTTAGTTCAACAGTGCACATAAGTAATACAGTGATAAAACACTCTGCACAAAGTAGGGACTATGGGCTCCATGTACTAAGCAGCATAAGCTACTCCAGAACCCTTGTGGGGCAGGTTCACACAAATGCGAGCCTGCTTCCTGCAATGTAAAAAGCAGCGGTCATCAGACCACTGCTTTTTATAATATCCACCAACTCTGTGGTGACAGAGAGAAATCACCCAGAACTCACTCGCTCAGGGTGATTGACAGGCCCTTCTCCAACGCGATATTACACACTCACTTGAGTGTGTAATGATACATAAGGGCAGTGGACGAACAGGATACGCCGTCCGTATCCCACAAAGGCACGCAGACAACTTCTCAAGTTGATGAGCTTGTCCGCACGCCGCAGTGGTCATGTCCTACAAAAAAGTGTGGGAACTCACCAAGACTTCCCCCTTTTAACAATTAATATTGTTTAATATACACACATGTACATGCACACACACACACACTGTATTTATATGTATACAATCTATACAATATGGTTAATGAAAGCAAATTGAAACCAATGAAGGGCTGAATGGTTGCCTTTGGGCCTGAGGATGGACACCCATGGTTACATTTTTACATAGCAGGGGAGAAATTTTTATTTGCGATTTAGGATTCAACTAATACTGAATACTGAGAAGCCAGA